>NW_023209820.1:0-550 GCF_002007445.2 Ailuropoda melanoleuca
ATAACGCTGGGATCACGCCCTGAGCCGAAGGCAGACGCTTAACCGCTGTGCCACCCAGGCGCCCCTAGATTCCTTTTTTTTGCAGGTAAGTAGGTAAGAGAGAATATTTGAAGTCGCTGATAAGGATCATTCATTGGGCAATCATGTCCTAGATTCGTGTAGAATTTTAAAGAACTGATACAGAGTCTTAGGAAAAAAATATATGAAATGTATTTATTGTACAAAAAAAAAAAAAGCAACTTAGAAATATCAACCCACACATTTTCTAGTTACTTCTCCAAAACCAGAGTCCAGTCTTTAGAAAGAATATTGAAAAAATTACGGAAAGGAAAAGGAATAATGGGTTTGAGAACCCACTAATGGCAACCACTTTTACATACATTATCTCATTTGACAGCATAACGAATTTGAGATAGATGGATATTATTGTTATTCTTATTTTATAGAAGAAAGAAAGTTCAAAGAGGGTAACTAGCTTAAAAATTGTTGACATAGTTCTTTACTGTATTTTATAGTACATCAACTTCTATAAGAAAAATAATTACTGAAA
>NW_023209821.1:0-550 GCF_002007445.2 Ailuropoda melanoleuca
ATAATAAAATAGATGTTTCATTGTTAGTGTGGAAAGTTTCTATAATTGGGTTTTAATTAAGTTATTTTAAGTGGATATTTCAAACCCTGAGTGGGTGTTTGTTAATATATGCAGCTGATAATGTCTTTTTTCTCATTGGATTGTCAGTGACTTTAGAATTTCATAGGGATTGGTCCCTGTCATTTCTTCCTCGACACCTTCTTTTTGTTCCCTGGATACACATTCTGGTGGCAACCTTGAAAATATGAATAACCAGGAAACAGAACTTGGAAGCCATATTATGCGGCCTCAACTCTAAACTTCCACTGTACATCCTTACCTGTATGTCCACATGGCCTAAAATGCCAAACAGCATTTGTGGTTCCAAAGGAAGTATGTCATCTGGAGATCAGGCACAAGAGAAATTGTGCTGAACACAGATCCTGTTGTATAAGATACGCTCTGGCCTACCTGCCATGTTGGAGGACAAGAACGACTGGTGGATACAGGCCAGTCTGTTGTGTAGCAAAAGTCCAGTCTCTCAATCATTTCATTCCATCTTTTTTTTTTT
>NW_023209824.1:0-550 GCF_002007445.2 Ailuropoda melanoleuca
ATCCCCCCCACCCCCCTCCCTTGTGTAACCCTCAGTTTGTTTCCCAGAGTTCAGAGTCTCTCATGGTTTGTCTCTCTCTCTGGTTTCTTCTCATTCAGTTTTCCCTAGTTTCTCCTATAGTCCTCTGTGCTATTCCTTATGTTCCACTACAGAACACTTGTGAAAGAAATTGAAGAAGACACAAAAATATGGAAAAACATTCCATGCTTATGGAATGGAAGAATAAACATTGTTAAAATGTCTGTTCTGCCCAGAGCAATCTACACTTTCAAAGCAATCCCTATCAAAATACCATTGACATTTTTCACAGAGCTGAAACAAACAATCCTAAAATTTGTATGGCACCAGAAAAGACCCCAAATCACCAGGGAAATTTTGAAAAAGAAAACCAAAGCTGGGGGCATCACAATGCCTGACTTCAAGCTATATTACAAACCTGTGATCATCAAGACAGCCTCGTATTGGCACAAAAACAGACACATAGATCAATGGAACAGAATAGAGACTCCAGAAATGGACCCTCAGCTCTATGGTCAACTAATCTTTGACA
>NW_023209825.1:0-4620 GCF_002007445.2 Ailuropoda melanoleuca
TTTTTTAGATGTATTTCCAGTTATTTGATACTTTTGATCCTAATTATAAATATTTAAAAATCAATTTCGTTTCCTGTTTGTTGTTAGCTTATAGAAATCAAATTATTTTGCATATTGAGCTTAAATTCACCTGTCTTGCTAAACTGTCTTCTTATATCGTTTCTCACAGTTCTGGAGGCTGGGAAGTCCAAAATCAAGGCACTGGCAGATTCACTGTCCAGTGAGGGCCTGCTTCCTGGTTCATGATGCTGGTCTTCCTCCTGTTTCCTCATAAGGCACAGGGCCAGGGGAGCTCTCTCAGGACTCCTTTATAAGGGCACTAATCCCATTCATGAGGGTTCCAGCTTCATGACTTAATCACTTCCCAAAGCCCCCACCTCCAAATACTATTACATTGAACATTAAGATTTAACACATGAATTTGGGAGTGAGGGGACAGAGATATTCTGTCTATNCATTCAGTCTATAGCAATGCTTTTCCTTGTTCTTGGCCATGTAGGCTTCCTCAATATGGCTGCTTGCTTCATGAGGACAAGAAGGAGAATTTTGCTGCAGAGAGGGCTGAGTCCTCTTTTAAGGGTTTCACCTGCTTAAGTCAGGCATACATAGAATAATCACCTCAAATAACGTAGAGGTAAATATTTCCAAGAGAATAATGAAAAAGATTAGGAAGGGGAACTCTAGATCTGTAATGGATATCAAAACATATTTTCTAAACAAGTTAAAACTGTAGNAGAGTACCGACACAAGAAGAAGACTACCAGTCAACTGAACAGAACACAAAACCCAGAAACAGAAAAAAACATACCTGAGAATTTAATAATGGTGAAGTGGAATTTTAAATTAGGTGAGAAAAGATGGATTCGGTATGACAAGCAAAGAACTATCTTTTATTTTTTTGACAGTTCTTAAAGTTGGAGCACCTGGGTTAGGCATCTGACTCTTCATTTCAGCTCGGGTTATGATGTCANCACCTTTGTTAGGCATCTGACTCTTCATTTCAGCTCGGGTTATGATGTCAGGGTCCTGAGATAAATTCCCGCTCTCCCCAGCCCCCGCTCTGCACTTGGGGTGGAGCCTGCTTAAGACTCTCCTCCCTCTCCCACACCCGCTGCCCCGCCCGCCCCCCCCTTATCTCCCCCATTCTCTCTGNNNNAAAAGATGGATTAGGTATGACGAGCAAAGAACTATCTTTTATTTTTTAGACAGTTCTTAAAGTTGGAGCACCTGGGTTAGGCATCTGACTCTTCATTTCAGCTCGGGTTATGATGTCAGGGTCCTGAGATCAATTCCAGCCCCCCTAGCCCCCCGTCAGCGCTTGGGTTGGAGCCTGCTTAAGACTCTCCTCCCTCTCCCACTCCCGCTGCCCCCCCTGCCCTGCCATTATCTCCCCCATTCTCTCTGAAACACCTCCCCCATCAAAACAAAAAACAAAAAACCTTATATGTTGCACCATGCTCCAAAATAAATCTTGGACTCATTAAAGATTTAATTGGGAAGTAGCAACAGAAAATAAAAGTAAAGAAAATGTAAACGTAAGGCTGGGCCAAATGGGAGGATTAAGAGGCATGCAGAAACGCGTTTTCATTTCACCTGGAGAATGTGCATAGTTTTCCCCTCGTAATTTTGCACTTGATGATACATATTGCTGAAGTCTCTGACCACGAAAACAGATTTCTTTCTTTCCTTTTTTTTTTAACGATTTTATTTATTTGACAGAGGAGCACAAGCAGGCGGAGCATCAGGCAGAGGGAGAAGGAGAAGAGAAGCAGGGCCCCACTGCACTGCGAGCCTGTCGGGGCCTTGATCCCAGGACCCCGGGTTCATGCCCAGGGAAGGCAGGCGCCCAACCAGCTGAGCCACCCAGGAGCCCCTGAAAATGCCTATTGCTGCATCTGCTCAACTCCCTGGAGACCGGCTGGTGCCCATAAGGACAGGGAAGAGGAGTAAACTGAGGGAGAGTTTGTTTTAGGAAGTTTTCTGGGGGATGAGGCATTCAGCATCCTGAAGATCCATGCACTATAGCCCCAGTAGTATACAAAGACTGCTTTTCCACACGGCAAGACTAACTTCTGCAAAGGTGCAGAAAGGTTCAGGCAGCTCCCATCATCATTTGAGGGGAACCCAGCCCGGCTCCCAGGCAATGACTGAGAGTTGAGAGTCTTGGGCCTCCCACATGCGCCTTGGGCACCCTTGGCCGCTGGCCTTTGTGAGCTCACGCAGCGACACCTGCCTCTGAAGTGTGCAAGCGCATTTGTGTTTAGCACCATTGCTCGGTTATGCTCAAGGGTAACAAACCCCTAAGCTTTGCTACTGTGATGTAATGGTGAGGTCAGTTTGCCTCTCTCTACAGCTAGTGTTGGGTTGTAGAGGTAGTGAAAAGCCAAGCATTTTTGAAGTGTAAAATAATGAAGAAGCTTTTTAGCTTTAGGGAAGAGTCGTCCCTGCCCGTTACCAGCTCAGTGAGGGACGGCTTCGGCCTCCTCAGGTGTGAAAAAGAACTGTGGCCCGCAGCTCCCGGGAGGGGTACAACATCCGGGACAAAGATCTGTCCAAGATCCACAGAGCTGCCTGTCTGGGCGATGTAGAGAAAGTGAATCATATTGCTGTGGTCAAGAAAAACAGCATAAACTCTCGAGATAAAATGCACAGGTAATAGGGACTTGGAGGCCGGCGGCCGGAGACCGTGGGGAGGAGGTGGGGTGGACCGTGAGAAGCGCGCACCTTCCCGGGCCCAACCTGTGGAGCCGAGCCCTCCTGTCACCGAGGGCGCTTGGTGTCTTTGCTCCTGAGGCCCGGCAGCATGGGGTCTAGCGCCCAGGCTGTCTGAGCAACAAAACAAAAGCTTTAGCTGCCTTTGGACCCACTCATAATTCCAAGTATGGACCACTTTACAGACAGTTTTGGTGTGATTTAACCAAAGTTCAGTAGTAATAGAAAGGAAATTAGGGGCGCCTGGGTGGCACAGCGGTTAAGCGTCTGCTTTCAGCTCAGGGCATGATCCCGGAGTTATGGGATCCAGCCCCATATCAGGCTCCTCCGCTGTGAGCCTGCTTCTTCCTCTCCCACTCCCCCTGCTTGTGTTCCCTCTCTCGCTGGCTGTCTCTATCTCTGTCAAATAAATAAAATCATTGAAAAAAAAAGAAAAGAAATTGTGCATTTCATTTTTAATGGGCATCTTTTTATACAATAATGTTGTAAAAAAGATCTATTACATAATAGATCGTGACCTGAGCCAAAACCAAGAGTCGGATACTCAGGGAACTGAGCCACCCAGGTGCCTCTAAGATGAGAAATTTTAAATTGAAGTATTAGGACTCAATCTCNAAGTGTGCATTTCATTTTTAATGGGCATCTTTTTATACAATAATGTTGTAAAAAAGATCTATTACATAATAGATCGTGACCTGAGCCAAAACCAAGAGTCGGATACTCAGGGAACTGAGCCACCCAGGTGCCTCTAAGATGAGAAATTTTAAATTGAAGTATTAGGACTCAATCTCAATTGAAGCTGTGCCTCCTTCCTTTCAAACGAAAACGTTTCTGAAGATATAGGAAATTGTAGAAATTAACCTTTAACTGCCCTTTTGATATTTATAATAGTTATTAAATACTCATATTGGTAATTGATAATACTTGATTATCATACGATCTATAAATCTAAATTTTTTTAAAGATTTTATTTATTTATCGTCAGAGATAGAGACAGCCAGCGAGAGAGGGAACACAAGCAGGGGGAGTGGGAGAGGAAGAAGCAGGCACATAGCAGAGGAGCCTGATGTGGGGCTCCATCCCATAAGGCCGGGATCACGCCCTGAGCCGAAGGCAGACGCTTAACCGCTGTGCCACCCAGGTGCCCCTATAAATCTAAATATTTAACAAAATGAGTTGTCCTTCTTCATTTGAATCCTGAGTTTCATTTGCTTAAAGATCATTAAAAATCAGAGTAAGAATTAGTTTTAAAGAAATCATTATTTTAATCCCCTTTTCCCGTAATGCTTTCAAGAACTAAAATTCCTTTAAATGCCAAACATATGACTAGAACTGCAATAGACCTCTTGTATATATCATTATTTCATTTAATGTAAGGCACCATAGATTGTATGATGCCCCACTATTTTATGTACCAATAAGAAATTTTAAAAGATTCTGCCAGTTATAGTTGTAAGACATTTTGAATTACAAATTACATTCTAATGTCAGAGATATTAAAAAGTGACAGAATGAGCCTCTTAGAATCACTGAAATATAGTATTCTTGGGAATCCTTAAAACGTATCTGCAAAGTAGGCATAATTGTATCACTTTACCTAATTGGAGTGTTGTCTTTGTATAGTAGTAAAACGGTAATAGTTATCATAATATTATGTAACAATTTTTGAGATGCTATTTGTGGTAGGAACTGTTCTAAACACTTTGCATAGATGAGATAACTACTCTTTATTTTATTTATTTATTATTATTATTTTTTAGTAATCTCTAACCCAACATGGGGCTCGAATTCAGGATCCTCGAGATCAAGAATCACATGATCTTCAGACTGAGCCAGGCAGGGAACCTGAGATAACGATCTTTATCCCCATTTTGTTGATGAGGAAATTGAGGATAAGGCTAAGCGATA
>NW_023209826.1:0-550 GCF_002007445.2 Ailuropoda melanoleuca
GCCAGTTCCTATGCCCCACATATTTTCAGGGTCATTAAGAGTCATTAAGTCTCCATGTTTTTGGCCTTGCTCCCTGCTTTGTTCTGAATGAAACTCATGTGTTGAATCTTTACCCCCAAAGGTGATGGTATTTACAGGAAGGGCTCCACCCTCATGAATGGGATTACTGGGTTTTTACAATAGCTTTACTGAGATATGATTGACATAGAACATTGTATAAGCTTAAGGTATACAATGTGATTAATTGATACATGTATATGTTTACAAAGTCTTGACCATAATAAGGTAGTTAACACAACCTTCCTCTCACGTAATTACCATTTTGTTGTTTCTGTTATGGTGAGAGCACTGAAACTATGCTTTCATAGCAGCTGTCAAATATACAATATTCAACTTACAACTGAAGTTTGTACCCATTTCCTTCACTCCATGAGCCCTATGACCCTGAGATCATGTCCTGAGCTGATCTCATGACCCTGAGATCATGACCTGAGCTGACCAACTGAGCCACCCAGGTGCCCCACAACTGATTATTGTATATTGATTTATA
>NW_023209827.1:0-576 GCF_002007445.2 Ailuropoda melanoleuca
ATTATCCATCATGACCAAGTGGGATTCATCCCTGGGATGCAAGCATGGTTCAACATTCACAAATTGATCAGTGTGTTACATCATATCAACAAGAAAAGACTCAGGAAACATATGATCCTCTCAATTGATGCAGAAAAAGCATTTGACAAAATACAGCATCCTTTCCTGATAAAAACCCTTCAGAGTGTAGGGGTAGAGGGTACATTCTTCAATCTCATAAAAACCATCTATGAAAAGCCTACAGCAAATATCATTCTCAATGGGGAAAAGCTGGAAGCCTTTCCCTTAAGATCAGGAACACGACAAGGATGCCACTCTCACCGCTATTATTCAACATAGTACTAGAAGTCCTTGCAACAGCAATCAGACAACAAAAAGGGATCAAAGGTATCCAAATCGGCAAAGAAGAAGTCAAAATGTCTCCCTTTGCAGATGACATGATACTCTATATGGAAAACCCAAAAGAATCCATGCCCGAACTATTGGAAGTTATAGAGCAATTCAGTAATGTGGCGGGATACAAAATCAATGCTCAGAAATCAGTTGCATTTCTATACACGAATAACGAGACTGAAG
>NW_023209827.1:751-1674 GCF_002007445.2 Ailuropoda melanoleuca
AGATGGAAAAATATTCCATGCTCATGGATCGGAAGAATTAACATAGTTAAAATGTCCATGCTACCCAGAGCAATCTACACTTTTAATGCTATCCTGATCAAAATATCGATGACATTTTTCAAAGAACTGGAAAAAATAGTCCTTAAATTTGTATGGAACCAGAAAATCCCCGAATCGCCAAGGATCTGTTGAAAAGGAAAAACAAAGCTGGGGGCATCACAATGCCGGATTTCGAGCTGTACTACAAAGCTGTGATGACAAAGACAGCATGGTACTGGCACAAAAACAGACACATAGACCAATGGAACAGAATAGAGAACCCAGAAATGGACCCTCGGCTCTTTGGGCAACTAATCTTTGATAAAGTAGGAAAAAACATCCGGTGGAAAAAGGACAGTCTCTTCAATAAATGGTGCTGGGAAAATTTTATAGCTCCATGCAAAAGAATGAAACTTGACCACTCTCTCACACCATACACAAAGATAGACTCCAAATGGACGAAAGACCTCAATGTGAGACAGGAATCCATCAAAATCCTAGAGGAGAACATAGGCAGCATCCTCTACGACATCGGCCAAAGCAACTTTTTCATGACACATCTCCAAAGGCAAGAGAAAGAAAAGATAAACTGAACTTGTGGGACTACATCAAGATAAAAAGCTTCTGCACAGCCAAGGAAACAGTTAAAAAAACTAAGAGGCAGCCTACAGAATGGGAGAATTTATTTGCAAATGCAATTTATTTGCAAATGATGCTACAGATAAAACCTGGTATCCAAGATCTACAAAGAACTTCTCAAACTCAATACACGAGAAACAAATAATCGAATGGGCAGAAGATATGAACAGACACTTTTCCAATGATGACATACAAATGGTTAACAGACACATGAAAAAATGTTCAAAATCATTAGCCATCAGGGA
>NW_023209827.1:2011-4292 GCF_002007445.2 Ailuropoda melanoleuca
AGATGCCCTTCAACAGATGACTGGATTAAGAAGCTGTGGTCCATATATACAATGGAATATTACTTAGCTATCAGAGAGAACGAGTTCTCAACATTTGCTGCAACTTGGGCGGCACTGGAGGAGGTAATGCTAAGTGAAATAAGTCAAGCAGAGAAAGACAATTATCATATGATTTCTCTCATCTATGGAACATAAGAACTAGGAAGATCGGTAGGGGAAGAAAGGGATAAAGAAAGGGGGGTAATCAGAAGGCGGAATGAAGCATGAGAGACTCTGGACTCTGTGAAACAAACTGAGGGCTTCAGAGGGGAGGGGGGCGGGAATGGGATAGACTGGTGATGGGTAGTGAGGAGGGCATGTGTTGCATGGTGCACTGGGTGTTATACGCAACTAATGAAGCATCGAGCTTTACATCGGAAACCAGGGATGTGCTGTATGGTGACTAACATAATATAATGAAAAAAACATTAAAAAAATACTGAGAATATTGGTTGCACGTCAGAAAATGTAACAATATTTTCAATACAGTCCTTGACGTACAAAATGTTTTCATATGCTTGCTCTCCCTCTCCCCCTTCCCCTTTTCATGACACATCAGTGTCAGTAAATTATTTTGTGGTAATGCAGGAGCAATTAATTATAAAAATTAAGTAGTCACCAATGACCTTGTGTTTGTTCAATATAGATGTCAGTCTGTGTGAAGGAAGTGTAGTATAATTGAACAAATCAAATTAGACATGCCTTTAAAAGAAAAGGTACAGTGGTGATAATGGTAATTGATAGTCTATGTAAAAGCATTGAGCACAGTGCCAACTGTATAATAGATGCCCATAAAGGTACTCAGTTGTAAGAATGGTAGTGATGGTAGTTAGAATAACCCTGTAGTGCTGTGAATAACAGCAGCAGAAGTTAATTTGAGCAGAAGAAAAACATCCTCCCGCAGAAAACTTAATCCCCGTGACCTAATTTGTTTTATCTATCTTTTCATACATGGACACTTTCTAAAAGGGATTTGAGGTAACTGTGTCAGCTAAACAGATGTTCGCATGAATTATTCCATAAGTTTTATATCCACATGTCAGCTAGTAGAGATTGTATCAGAATATTAGGATTGGGACCTGCTTAAGGAAATTAATGTAGGATTAAAAAAGCAAGATCTAGGAAAGGGAGGTGAAATGTTTTCAGGGGTATATTTCAAGAGTATTAAAGCAAATGTCATGTATGTCATTATTTTATTAATATCAGTTCCTTTCTAAGATTCTTGTAGTTCATGAATGTAAAGCCTCAGCACACTTTATAATTTAACATAGTTCTGGAAAAGTCAATTGAAATTTAGTAAATTATTTCAGAAGTTGCCAATTGAAGATTAAGTGTAATATTTATGTTAAAAGGCTTTGTAAACTGTAATGTACATATAAAACACTAGTGCTATGATGATGTTGATGAAGGTGATGAATTTAGGAATTGGAATAGGATTGAGTCACTACCCATATTCACACTCTAGGAGATATTGCTGCCTCTGATGCTACCTAGTAGCCACTCTTAGGAGTATATGCCAATGTTGTCAACGCTGCTGAACCCTGATGTGATTAATAAATCCAACCCCAGGAGGAAGGTAGTGAAGTTGAGTTCAGAGAGAGAAACACCGTGTATCTTTGCTGGTTGGTTTAAAGGGAATGCCAAAAATGAGAATAACTAAAAAGAGGCTCATAAGCATTTGTCTATAACATGTGCAAGAAGTTAGGAGGAGATTGTTCATGTTTTTCGTTTGTTCCTATCACAGAAACATTGTTATTTTTATATTTAAATTAGTTTGGTTACGGAGTACAGCTTGGACACTATAAAATGTATTTTTTTTTCTAGTGAAAAACACCGTTTTAGAGAGAAAGGAGAATTATGCCTCTTAAGAGACGGCTGACATTGTTTGTTTATCAATTTGTTTATAAATATAATCTCTTAGACGTAGTGTCCCTGAGTTGCATTTGGCAAGCTTTTTAACAGTGAATGAAAAAAATCAGTGTAGAAAGATTTGCTATTGCAACATTAAGTTACAAAGTGAAAAAAGGAAAAAGAGAACACATATTTTTGTATAATTTACCCATGTGAATGGATATTTATTTATCCATACAGCCACAATTCATCCAGCCATCTCTGTCAGTCTGTCTTTTATAGCTATTTTTCTACCTGCTCATACTTTAGGATACATAAAACGATAAATTTAGGTTAAGAAGACATATATTAATATAAGAATATTAATTTAAATCTTCATTATATATATATA
>NW_023209828.1:0-550 GCF_002007445.2 Ailuropoda melanoleuca
ATGGAACCCAAACTACATGCATATAAGAATCTCAACAGTTTTGAAACATTTCTGGAAAGATGTATGGTAAACGAGCGAAAGAAGATCAAGAAGAAAAGCCATAGAGAAGATGGTATGGGAAATGTGGACAGATACCTGGTCCTTCTTCCAATCTCTAGATAAACTAAACTTGGTCTAAATACGCTTAATTGAACAGTAAGAATATACCACATTGGCTGTAATGTGTATAGAAAGGAACTATAACTGATGCCCAGGTTGATTGTGGCTGGGAGAGAAAATGATAAGGGAAGAGTGTATGCCACGAATGAAAGTTGAAACCCTATCTGCAAAAACACAGAAATAACGTTCTAAAGATTTTAAAAGGTAAATTTCTCTGAAACCATTGTTAGCGTCCTTACAAATCACAGGCCAAAGGAATTGTGCAACTTCTTAAAGAATCTTGAAAAGCTTCCTTTCCATCTAATGTAAACTCTGTCCTTGGAACTTAGGTTTTCACACATCCTAGCGGATCTACCTCCAGAAAGGCTGACTACCTTGAGTTTCCTTAGAA
>NW_023209829.1:0-550 GCF_002007445.2 Ailuropoda melanoleuca
GGGGGGGAGTGGAGGGTGGAAGTAACAGCCGCATGGAGCACTCCTGGTGCCCAGATCTTGGTTTCTAACCATCTCCAGTGAAAGGACCCGGGGCTCCTTGGGGAAATGGCTGATTCCAGGCCTGAGTCAAGAAATGGATGGGATGAGGCTGGGGGATCTTGTGGTGCCCCAACGTAAGGAAGCACTTATAGGAAACCCACAGGACGTGGGTGTGTCAGATGGACACAAGCCGCTGAAAGGATTCCCAGTGGCCACAGCTGGAACTGTTTTAGCAACAAAGTAAAGCAGATTGGATTACAGCCCAGAGTATAACATAAAAATCCATGAGTCCATTTGATTATAAGCAAATGATTGAATGAATGAATGGATCAGGTAAAGGGACAGGTAGATCTCTATGCAGAATTCACATAAATTCTGTAGCCAAGTCTGCCCTTGAGGGGTGGAGCGTGACTTCCCTCACCGAGAGTGCGGCTGTGCAGGGTGATGTCCTTCCCTAGAGGACTGTGGAAAGCTGCAGGCTGCGGAGCGGCAGCAGCAGCAGTGGTAAGTC
>NW_023209830.1:0-550 GCF_002007445.2 Ailuropoda melanoleuca
GAATCACGCCCCAGACAGCGAGAACAACGCACCTGCCTTTCGACTGGATACACTTGAGCCACAGGTGTTTATGGGCGGCTTCTGTGACCAAGCAATGGAGAGGACGACAGTCCTTCACCTCAAGGGGCTTATACTCTTGGATGGGGAAGACAGACACGGGCATACATTCACTCACTGGCAGCCCCTTACTAAGCACCTACTGTGTACCAGGCCCAGGCGTAGACGGTACTGATGGAGTGACCCCTGCTCTCATGGCACTGGCGTCCCAGCAGGGAAAACCAGACAATGAACATATAAATAGATACACAATTTCCATCATGTTGTGAAGGAAAATCAAGGTGGTCAGGGCATAGAGGGACTGAGCTATGACTTTAGGTAAGGTGACTGAAGTCAGCCAGGGAAGATTTAAGTGGGGACCTGCCCAGTGTGAGGAAAAATGCAGTATGGAATCTGGCGAGAGGCTCCAGGCACCAGAAACAGTCCATGCAAAGGCCCTGGGGCTGCGGTGCTCAGGAAGGGGAGGCAGAGCTCATTTGCTCAGAAAGTAGCC
>NW_023209831.1:0-550 GCF_002007445.2 Ailuropoda melanoleuca
AGCCTCCTTGCTCAGCAGGGAGTCTGCTTCTCCCTCTGCCCCTGCCCAACACTCATGCTCTCTCTCTCTCTGTCTCAAATAAATAAATAAAATATTGAAAAAAAACCACAATACTACATATGTACGTAGGCAGCAATGAAGGGTAACTTTTTATATTGATATAATAAAATACACTTTTTTAATCAATGGCTCCTTGGAGGAAAAGAGAGTGGGTTCTGATTTTTTTTAAATTCATAAAGTATTTTATTTTTTTCTAGCTCTACTGAGGTATGATTGTCATATAACACTGTACAAGTTTAAGATGTACAATGTGTTAATTTAATATACTTGTATATTGCAAAATGATTACCACTATAGTGCCCGCTAACACCTCCAACCCTTGGGCCCTGTTGGTGGAAATGTAAATTGCTGTAGACTTTCCATTTGTTTTCACTATAGAAAACAGAATGAAGGTTCATCAAGAGAATTAAAAATATAAGTACATCAAGCCCACTTGTGGGTATATATCCAAAAGAAATGAAAACAGGATTTTTAAGAGATATCTGCACTC
>NW_023209832.1:0-550 GCF_002007445.2 Ailuropoda melanoleuca
GGGATCATGCCCTGAGCCAAAGGCAGACGCTTAACCGCTGTGCCACCCAGGCGCCCCTGGAGTTTATTTTTTAATAGAAATATTAAGTAGCAAGCATGCATAATTTCTTTAGACAGAGCAAAAGGTAAATATTTAATTTTCCTGTATCTGTCTCTTGTTACAACTTGTATAAATTATCATTTTGGATAAGATTCTGCAGGCCTTGTGGTGCCAGGCTATAGGAACACTGGTGACAATTAATCAAGCCTATATATTTTTTTTCTCAGTGAACAAAATGGCCAAGAATACCCCCAACATTACAACTTCTCCAAGGGTTTCCTGGCACAAAGGGAAACTTCATATTATTAGCTTGTGAGTCTAGACCAACTCTTCATCTTAATGCTGAGGAAAAGTTCTACTAAAATAATCTCTTAAATATTTGCCTAAATTTCCTAGAAAATCATTATGTAAATTTTAGAAAATTACTTAAAAAAATTATGGGGGCGCCTGGGTGGCTCAGTCGTTGAGCGTCTGCCTTCGGCTCAGGGCGTGATCCCGGCGTTATGGGATC
>NW_023209833.1:0-550 GCF_002007445.2 Ailuropoda melanoleuca
AGGACCACCCCCCCCCGGATTATAACAGTGCGGAGGACCCCCCCAAGGCTGGTCACCATGTGGGGGCTGCTGATGTGGACTCTGCTGGCCCTGCACCGGATCCGTGCGACCGGAGCCCAAGGTAAGGAGGGCCACCCTCACGTGGGGTTGGGGAGGGGGCTGAAGGAGGGGGCACTCGCTGGCTCCCGGTGGCCTCCCGGACACTGGGTTTAGCCTGGGCAGAGCCCTCTCCAGGGAGTTTTAAGACATCCCCCTTCTTCGAGTTTGGGGGCTCTCTTTTGGGAGGTGGGGCCGTTTTTCTGTGACTTGTGGTTTCCTGAGGAGGGAAGGCGGGGAGGGGGTCCGTGTTGGGAGGCGTCGTCCGGGGTGAGGTGAGGGGCAGTGACCCCCAGCCGCCCTGGGTGCCCTCGGGCCGGCGTGGGAGGGCGCGCCGTTCGCTGCCGGGCTCAGCGTCCGCCGCCCCGAGCTCCTCAGGCCGGGCTCCGGGTCCCCGCCCGGTGTCCGCGGGAAGGGCCAGGCCCTGCCGGGCAGGCGCTGGCCGCCCCGGGCC
>NW_023209834.1:0-550 GCF_002007445.2 Ailuropoda melanoleuca
CAACATCTGACATATATTTTCATGGTTTCTCATAATTATCTCAGTTTTATAACACAGGGGATTAAAGAATGGGCGCTTAAATACACAATCCACTTGTCCCACCATATATCCCCTCATCTAGGAGTTGAATAATGGAATGGTCAATTAGAGGCCCAAGGAAGACATAAACTTGGGTACCGTCTGGTTGGGATGCTGTCCTCTAGGATGTGGTAGATGCATTAAATCAATGGCTGATTTCCAATAGCTAGAATACATGGGTCCCAGAACTAAAGGGTGAAAGTAGGGTTGGTTCATCTCACCATTTTTCTCAGTGACCCACTTGTGGAATTTGTCATCTTCATCTTCACAAACATGGGCTCTGCAGGATTAGTGGCCTTGGTTTGTGGAAAGAGACTGTTTCTACCAGAAGACAGAGTGGAACTCTTAATATATTCCACTTGAACTTGAATCTATAACTACTACTTGGTCATTTGGATTGTCCATGCCATTGCAGTAGCCAAGATGAAGAATTTCCTTTTTTTTTTTTTAAGATTTTATTTATTTATTTGAC
>NW_023209835.1:0-550 GCF_002007445.2 Ailuropoda melanoleuca
GAGGCCAGCAATAGCTACACGGTAAAGACACTAAGAGGGAGGAGGGGAGACCAAGAGGGTGAAGACGGGGTATCAGAGGCTCATAATCAGCATGACCCGAGAGGGAGTAGAGAGAGGGAAGTGAGAGCAAGAGCAGAGGCACGCAGCCACCCCAGGCAGGAAGGAGAGGAAGGCCACGAGGGCTCTAGGGCCCCACCGCCTGTCCCACACCCTGAGCCAACCTCCTGGCTGCTTGATGGAGCCAGGCCTCCAGGCAGGACCTGGAGACTGGAACCCTCCTCCCCCTTATCTCTTCCAGAACTGCCAACCCAAGTTGAAGTGAAGGGAAGAGAGCCTTCCCAATCCATCCTGTCCACCCCAGGGCTGGCCGGCAGAAAGGGTATCTCTGAGAGCTGGCACAGCCTCCTGGGCCTCCCCAGTTGTGTCCAAGTGAGCGGAAAGTTCTGGAGCCCAGTCGACTGAGCCAAGGGATCAGCCAGCAAGCAGAATAATGTCTTCCAAAGATTCCCTCTTCTTCCTGCCTGGTGTGGGGCCAAGTGATTGGGACACT
>NW_023209836.1:0-725 GCF_002007445.2 Ailuropoda melanoleuca
ACCAAAGAGTGGAACTTCGCACGCACCCACAATTGCAGGAACGCCTGCTACAGGTCCGGTCCTGCAGAACCAGACCTGGTCCCCGGTCCTGTCCCCATGGCCTCTCTCCTTCCCTTCTCATGACTTTTTTCCTACGTACCCTTTTGACATGGCGCCCTAAGGCTCTGTCCTCCTCCTTATTCCCCCAGCCACATTCCTTGGCCACCTCCTCTTTTCTCATGGCTTCTAGCTGATGTGTTTATGCCAGGGACTTCTNAGCAAAAACACTTCCTTCCCTGGATGTCTATTTCCTCGTGCGTAACCAGTTCTTCCTTCTGTGTTGACTCTTGAGTTCCACCCACCCTATTATGCAAGCCAGAAACTGTAGGGTTACCTTACCTTCTCTTTCCTTTCATCCTCACCCTCCCGTAGCTGCTTGATTAGCAAGTCCCATGATTGTCTGTGACTATCTTTGGAATTCCTCACTTCTGCCCCATCTCTGCCACCTTTGCCTTAAAGCAAAACCTGATTACCTCTCACCTGGACGGTGCGGTCATCTCCGGAGCTTCAATTCCTGCCTCTGCTTCCCTTCTCTTCCAGCCTGTCTCCTGCTGGATCACCAGCATGTTCTGAAATACACATCTACACATACTGTCATCCTCCTACCTGAAAAAAAATCTTAGCTTCGTGGTTCTCCACAGGGACCAGAACTACACCCCTGGGGAGATTTGGAATTATGTAGAGAC
>NW_023209837.1:0-1261 GCF_002007445.2 Ailuropoda melanoleuca
ATCAGATGCTAAGACCTAAGTTTTTCAGTGAAGGATGAAACCAGGGATCATTCAGCCACTTTTATTCCTTCACAGAACCGAGGGATGCGTCTTAGAGGCTTATCTCTGGAGGTGTCCTGTTTAAGAGTAGGTACAAGTTCCCAGAGTCTCTGCTCTCCTGTCNCTGCTCTCCTGTCCAATTGTAACCTGGTAATTATCTATTAATCTCAGATTCTCCTAAAAGAATCTATGTTGAGAGTATCCTTTCAGATTAAGGGATGTTCTACACTTTTACAAGTTGCAAACCTGTCCTATAGTTATTCTGGTTTCAGAGAAGCTAGCAGACCCTCATACTCACAGCTTTTTCTATCCTGGTCACAGGGCCACACCCTTAAAATACAGAACAGGTGAGAGAGAACTGTGCCAATTTTGAAGGGTAGGGGCAAGGTCAGAGTCCTCCTCAGACTTACCCATAGTGCCTGCCAGCTCCCTTGTGGCAGCCGTGGCTCAATTCCAGGAAGTCCGGGTGCAATGAGTGGCATAGCGTGGAAACCACTGAGCATGTTCTTGTGCCTTCTATTTCTTGTCTTCTTGAAATTTGTTTCAAAGGCATATAAGAAATCCGTTCTCCCCTAGAGAATATTATTTTAAGAGCAGAGTTTGCAGCTACATAAAAGAGAACAAATTCTAATATCGAATAGATATCAGGCAAATATCATATGCTTTTTCTCTTTTTCTAAAATGTCTATACTGTGATTGAAATGATTCATTTATGAGTTCTAGAAATTTTGATTAGATATGTAACACTGGACTTAGGTCTTTATTCTTCCCAGATGTTTTGAATAAATAAAAACCCCTGGTGGCATATAAGTTGTCATACTTCATGCATCTGTAGTCAATCTTGTGTGAATCATATGATTTAAGAACACGTATACACAAACACAGGGAACTGTCAACTCCAGAGGGTAGTAGCTAAGAGAGTGCACTGGAGATGAGTTTCCTACATTTCAAATTTTCTACATCCCAAATCTACATTTGGGAAGTTTATTTAATCTCCTTGTAATCACTCTCCTTATCTATAAAATAGAGACAATAATACAACCCACTTAAAATTATTAGGCAGATATAGATGAATTAATGCGTATAATTCAGTTAGTACTCTGCTGGGACATAGCAAAGGCTCTATACATACTTGCAAATGGTATTACAAGCAATCATGGAGGAGATTGAGTGTAATGAAGTCTGAAGAGTGAGAGGTCTTATTTGAGGAAATTTTCTGAAG
>NW_023209838.1:0-550 GCF_002007445.2 Ailuropoda melanoleuca
CACCTCACCCACAATAAACGCATGAACATTTTCCTTGCCTATTACTTGAAGTGGAAAATTAAAATCATAGATTTTCTCCCCTATTGCTTCCAAGATAGTAATACTTTTGATCTTAAAAATTGTCTCAGAGGATGTGCTGGAAATAGTTTGCTAAGTTAAATCAGTCCTCGGCATGTAAATTTTTTGAAGGCAAGGGGTCTAGAATAATGCAACTTTTCCTCATCAGCCAAAAAGCAGGTGACTTTTCCTAGTCTTCTCTAAACTGGATACTCTGACTGCCAGGGTAAACAAGGCAGAAGAATGAGTGAGCTAGAAGATAAGATGATAGAAAAGAAGGAAAACAAGGTGGCCTGGGAAAAACAGATTGAAGCCTAAAGGATCAGACTGAGAGAGGTTAATGACGCCATGAAATGTTCCAATGTTAGAATTACTGGGATCCCTAAGGGAGTGGAGAGAAAGAGAGGTCTAGAAGATATATGTGAGCAAATCATAGCTGAGAACTTCCCTAATCTGGGGAAGGAAACAAGCATTCATGTCCAAGAGGCAGAGA
>NW_023209839.1:0-550 GCF_002007445.2 Ailuropoda melanoleuca
TCTATTTAATTTTCTACCCATTCTATGGAAGTTTCTGTCATATTGTATAGGACAGCTTTTTTTTGCTTAAGTAAAAGGATAAAATATTTATTGGAAGATTAATGCTTAAAGGCATCTTAGAGATAGCAATTTTTCTTAAAGTAATACGTGCTTATGCTTAAGCTATTTCTTGGATTTGTCTGTGACTTTCTTCCTGTGCTTAAGATGTTCTCCTGTCATCACATTGCTTACTTCAGTTTATCGACTGATGTAAGAGTTACACAAACTCTCTACAGGTTTGCTTAGTTTTTTCAGAAATAGATTAAAGGTATTGCTGTCAGCTTTTAAACTGAATACAGTTGCCTGTTGAATTTCAAGAGACCTAAGGAATAAGTAGAACCTTTGAGAGATGGTAAAGTTGCTGGGAGATTCCTGCCGAATGACCATTGGTCATCTTCAGAGTGCTGGTATCTTTGGCCTCAAATGCCCATCTTCCCTGGAGCCCCATTTCTGTTTGCATGTTTTATTGGTGGTCAGAAGCTTCAGCCTGCAGGGAAACCAGTCTAAGTAC
>NW_023209840.1:0-167 GCF_002007445.2 Ailuropoda melanoleuca
CCTTTCATTCATAATTTTATTAATTTGGGTGCTTTCTCTATTCTTTTGAATAAGTCTGGCCAGTGGCTTATTGATCTCTTATTAATTCTTTCAAAGAACCAGCTTCTAGTTCTGTTGATCTTCTCTACTGTGCTCCTGGTTTCTAATTCATTGATCTCTGCTCTAAT
>NW_023209840.1:368-770 GCF_002007445.2 Ailuropoda melanoleuca
TTGATCTCCAAAAATTGTTTAAACTGATTTTTAATTTCCTGGTTTACCCAATCATTATTGAGCAGGACGGTTCTTAGTTTCCACGTGTTTGAGTTACTTCCAAATTTTTCCTTGTGATTGAGTTCCAGTTTCAAAGCATTGTGGTCTGAGAATACGCAGGGAATAATTTCAGTCTTTTGGTATCGGTTGAGACGTGTTTTGTGACCCAGTATATGGTCTATTCAGGAGAAAGTTCCATGTGCATTCGAAAAGAATGAGTATTCTGTTGTTCTGTGGTGTAGTGTTCTATATATATATCTATGAGGTCCATCTGGTCCAGTATATCTTTCAAAGCTCTTTTTTCTTTGTTGATTTTCTGCTTAGGTGACCTGTCTATTGCTGAGAGTGGAATGTTGAGGTCCC
>NW_023209840.1:856-1059 GCF_002007445.2 Ailuropoda melanoleuca
CTCCCCTGTTGGGGGCATAGATATTTATAATTGTCATATCCACTTTTTGGACACATCCTTAAGAATAATATAGTATCCTTCTGTATCTCTAACTACAGTCTTTAGTTTAAATTCTAATCTGCCTGATATGAAAATTGGTACCCCAGCTTTCTTTTGAGGTCCATTGGCATGAAAAATGGTTTTCCATCCCTTCACTTTCAGTC
>NW_023209841.1:0-550 GCF_002007445.2 Ailuropoda melanoleuca
CCAGGTTGGACATCTTTCTCCTGATCGTGATGGCCTATGACCGCTTCGTGGCCATCTGTCACCCCCTGCACTACACGGTCATCATGAACCCCCACCTCTGTGGACTGCTGGTTCTGGTGTCCTGGATTGTGTGTGTCCTGAATTCCTTGGTAGAAAGTTTGATGATGTTGCAGCTTTCCTTCCGTACACATTTCCAAATCCTCCACTTTTTTTGTGAACTGCATCAGATGATCCAACTTGTCTGTTCTGATACCTTTCTAAATGACTTGGTGATGTATTTTGTAGCTGTCCTCCTGGGTAGTGGTCCTTTTGCTGGGATCCTTTACTCTTATTCTAAGAGAGTTTCCTCCATACTTGGGATCTCATCAGCTCAGGGCAAGTATAAAGCATTTTTCACCTGTGCATCTCAACTCTCCGTTGTCTCCTTATTTTACTGTACAATCCTAGGGGTATCTTTACTGTACAATACCTAGGGGTATCTTAGCTCTGCTGCTCCCCAGAGCTCCCACGCAAGTGCAGTGGCCTCGGTGATGTACACGGTGGTCACGCC
>NW_023209842.1:0-550 GCF_002007445.2 Ailuropoda melanoleuca
ACCCTAGAATTTCGCTGTTGAATGCTGATTACAGTACTGTGATGTCTAGGAAAGTCTTCCTTTCCTGTGCTTTCACTATTAATACAGGTTTTCGGACTCTCGACCTCTGGAAGGGATTACACTTAGTTCAGAGATGGGAAAAGGAGATGAAAATCATCAGCATTCCTCAAATCAATACTTTTAAGTCAGCTTCAAAACTCTCCTCAGGACCAGCAATGAAAAATGACTTTCTCCTGGCTTACTGCTCAGTTATGCACAATTCTGAGTTCCTAGTGCTTTTCTTCCCTTTTGCCCTATTCCCAAAGAAAAATATTCAAGTGCCTGGCTGGCATTTAGTAAGAGTTCAATTAATGTGCAGTGAATGGATGCATGAGTAACCAGACATAGATAACCCATTACAAGGTATTTGGGACACTCATTTAAACTAACCAGAAATGCAACCTCAATAATAGTGAAACCAAAGGTGCTTAGCTACTTCCAGTAAGGATGTGATACAGATTACTGGCTTATTAAAATAACTAAAATAAATAAAACCAAATAGCAAAAATTA
>NW_023209843.1:0-550 GCF_002007445.2 Ailuropoda melanoleuca
TCCAAAAGGGGAGCTTGGGGGCAGGCTGCTGAGGGGGGGCCTCCTTCTGCCCCCGCCCCAACTCATTCACTCCCACAAGTGTACAGCCATTATGCCTGTTGATTTAAATACCATTTTGTAATATATTACCAGCTAATTGTTCAGCCACGGGAAAGACCGAAATTGGGAAAGCAAGAAAGTAAAGCCCCCCCCCCCAACTCCGAGAGATAACTATTGGAGATATTTTGGTCTGTCTCCGCTTGGCTTGGTCCTGCACACAATTTTTGGCGCCTTAAATCCGGATCTTCAGGACAGCCCCACCCTCGTCGCCTTAGCCCTGCTCGGAAGGGTCCCCAGGCCACCGGGGCATCTCCGTCCGGCCGTGAACTCCGCTCGGTCGGGACAGACGCCGGGGCGCCGGGGGTCGGGGGCCGGGCGAGGCGTGGGGCGAGAGCCGGGCTGCCGGGGCAGCGCCGAGAGGCGGAGACACGGCGACGGTAGCGGTGGCGGCTCCGCCCGGGCCCGGCCCACGCCGGGGTCTCAGTTCCTGCAGGGCAGCGGGAGCCGCTCC
>NW_023209844.1:0-550 GCF_002007445.2 Ailuropoda melanoleuca
CCCCCCCCCCCAACGGTGGCCAGGCCAGGATTACAGGTGCCTGCCACACACCCACTGACAGCTTAACTCAGCATTTCCTGCTCTGACCTTTTCAATTGTTGCCCTCTTGAGGAAGCTGCCACAATGTGCCAGTCACTTGGAGGCCAAGCTCAAGGCAGGAACCAGGACCCCAAATGAAATAGAAGGAAGCATTTCATCAGGCTGTCATTCGAAATAAATCAGTGGCTCAAGAGCTTTGGGAAGCACGTAGGGGATGAACATGAGACACTGGGCCTCTTCAGCCTCTAGGGGTGCTCTCCAGGGTGAGGCAGAGGCCTCTGCTGGCCTTCCTGCCTCTAGGCCTGGGCTCCAGCCCATCCTCTGCTCAGTGCCCTCAGGCCCTGTGTTAGTGTGACTGAGTGTTTGGTGTTCGTGGGACTTGTGAGTGTCTGGTCTTTGTCTGGTGAATAAATCCGAGGGCCAGAGCCCCTGGAAAAGCAGGCAGGGGTGAGGGTGAGACCGCAGCCTCTTCACCTCTGTGGCTCAGGCTGGCATCCTCTGCACAGGGCCC
>NW_023209845.1:0-550 GCF_002007445.2 Ailuropoda melanoleuca
CTTGCTTTTTTACATTATAACTCTACAGAAATATCTGTTTCAATAACCATAGACATATGACATTTCAAATGGCCATATATTATTCTCCTGTATCATTATATAATACCATAATTAACTAATCAAATCGTTGTTAATGGGTATTTCCAGTGTTTCGCATGATGTACTCAAAAACATGTTACTAAGATCCTTGAATGTTATTTGTTTACATATTTATTTTAAGGATAGATTCCTATAGATGAATTTTCTGTGTCAGTGTGGATTGGTAAAATTTTTAACCTAGTTCTCTAAAGTGCTCTCCAGAAACATGCCATTATTTACATTTGTAGCAACAATGCATGAGAGTGACTTCCCACATGCATACCAATATCATGTGACATGATTCGTCTACATTTTTGCAAATCTGAATTTTAATTTGATTTGATTTGCTTATTTTATTTTTTATTATCAGTGAGTATAAACATCTTTTCAGAAATATGTTGGCCATTTGGTGGTTTATCTTTTCATCTTCTCAGGCTATTTTTATATTGTGATTTCTAGGTGTTTTTTTTTT
>NW_023209846.1:0-550 GCF_002007445.2 Ailuropoda melanoleuca
ATCATTTCACTTTAGCTCCACTGCACATGGCCCAGTGATCCTCAAACTTTAATGTAGATATGAATGAACTGAGAATCCTGTTAAATGAAGACTCTGATTCAAGAGTTCTGGGGCAAGGCCTGAGATTCTGCATTTCTTACAATTTCCCAGGGGATGCTGATGTCACTAGTCTGAGAACCTCATTTTGAGTAATGTAATTCAAGCCCAGCACTGCCCTAAAGAAAGAAAATGTGAATCACAATTGCAAGCCAAATATATAATTTAAAATTTTCTGGAAGCCACATAAAAAGTAAAAAGAATCCTTTGAAATATAAATATTTTGTGTAACCGAATATATCCAAAATGTTATTTCAAAATCAACATAAAAATATTAATGAGGTATTTTCAATCTTATCTTTATACTGAGTCTACAAAATCCAGTCTGCATATTACACTTTATAGTACCTCTCAATTTGAAGTGGCCACATTTGAAGTCCTCAGTTGCTGTCTATGGCTACTGGCTACCACAATGATCAGTGAAGGTGTATTGGAGAGCAGCTCTACTCAGTGA
>NW_023209847.1:0-550 GCF_002007445.2 Ailuropoda melanoleuca
CTCCCAAATAAATAATTGAAATCTTACAAAAAAAAAAAAAAGATTTAAACATTTGTATGGAAGAAAAAAGTCACTGGAAGAAGAGCATTAAGGAGTCAGGGGGTAGGGTACTGTCTCTGGAGCCCAAGGAGGGACACTAGCCCGTGTTCAAATAGAGGCCTTTGTCAGGTCCTCAGGCTAGGAGAGTAGAGTAGAGACAAAGGAGCTGCCAGATTCTTTTGGAGTATATTAACAGTCCCCACGTGGGGAGATGCTCCCCGGACACATACAGAGCCACAAGCTGCCTTCAGGGGACGGGGGACCAGTGCCGACTACCTGCAGTGCACGGAGGATGACAAGGACAACGGCCTCTTCATAGACACCTACTGCGGAGGACACAATAATGAAACATGAGACAAAAACACGAGGCCCGTCGTTTGCAATTTAAAATTACGGTTATAAAAAATAAAAAACATAGGGGCACCTGGGTGGCTCAGTCATTAAGCGTCTGCCTCCGGCTCAGGTCATGATCCCAGGGTCCTGGGATCGAGCCCCTCATCAGGCTCCCTGC
>NW_023209848.1:0-1065 GCF_002007445.2 Ailuropoda melanoleuca
GTCCAATAGGTCTGGCTTATCTGTGCTGGGAGCAATACTTAAATTATCTTTAAGTATCCTCCATATAAGTAATTTGTTCTCTTTATTGATATTTATACATGCATTGCATTATTTACATTTATCAGATTACAAATTTGGGATGTTGAATGTCACATCTCTGTGATTTTTACTTATATATACACATATGTATGTATATATATACATGACAGTACCAATCAATAATATAATTAAAAATTGTATGAACTGATATATAGGGGAAAAATCTGACTATCCTTTAGAATCCATTAGAATAGAAAAGGCCAATTACTTGAACCTCTTACAATCAGACTGAGTAGAAAATAATTAGTTGAAGGAACACTCTTAGTCAAGAGTTACCATCCATTTTTTGTTATCAAAATAATAGCACCAAAATATCAGAAACTTTTTTATAAAGGAAAATCATATCATGTATTCAAGGGTAATGATTTTTCACTTCCGTTGCTTGTTTTCAGAAAATTTAAATTGTAATATCACCATATTCCTACAGGACTTTTTTCTATAAAATAGACAATTAAAACCATGTACATATCTGTTCTTATAGGCAAAATAAAGGTTTTTTAAATGACCATACAAAGAATTCTAAGATATTAGCCCTAATGACAGAATGATTAGGTGACTTCATGACTAGGTCTCGTTTCAAAACAATTCAACATCACAAAACAGAAGTATTTTAAAGTACTTTACCTTTACTTAAGAACAATTATAATCTCACTTATGGAAATATATGTCATTAATGAACCATTTCTTCACACAAATAAGAAATACTATTTCAGGAAGTCAGAGTATTCTGAGATTAAAGTTACCAGGGCTGAATGCTTCAGGCTCAACCATTAAGAAATTGCCATCACCGGTTTCCATCCGGTTCTCCCACCGCCCCCGCGGCGGGTCGCAGCAGCTCCGGCGGCAGGAGGAGCGGCAGCGGCCAGGCAGCTCAGCTTCGCGAAGGCTCTCAGCACGCCTCGGGCCGCAGGCACCCGGCACGCGCCCGCTCCGCCGCCACGATGCCCAAGAGGAAGGTCAGCTCCG
>NW_023209849.1:0-550 GCF_002007445.2 Ailuropoda melanoleuca
CAGTGGTATAATTTCAGTCTGAGTACCTAAGAACCAAGAACTAAGAACACCTGTAAGTCCAAGAACACAAGACAAATTTCCAGTTTAAACAATCATTCCGAGAGCAAATTCTCCCTTCCTCCACCTTTTTGTTCTATTCAGGCCCTCAATAGATTGGATGATGCCCACCCACTTTAGGGAGGGCAAACTGCTCTATTCAGTCTGCTGATTCAAATGGTAGTTTCATCCAGAAACACCCTCATAGACACATCCCAAAATAACATTTAACCAAATATCTGAGCATATCATAACTCAGTCAAGTTGGCACATAATATTAGATATCACTGAATAGGAGGCTCTCCCATTCATTGACAACGACCAATATTTCCAAATAAAATTTTACTTGCCTCTCTCAACTTCAGTTTTCTTAAATGTCAAAAGGGGATATTAAACTCTTGTGTTTGTTACTATGAATGAATGACATTACATCTGCAAAAGATTTGGCCTATACCATGTATTCAATAAACCATACATACATACTTTTGGCAAATTGGAAGATTTTTAAGATACC
>NW_023209850.1:0-550 GCF_002007445.2 Ailuropoda melanoleuca
CTTGTATCTTCAAGCTGGGAGCTCAAACAGTTCTGCAGAAATGCAAATTGTTTTATCAAGGCTCCCAGAGAAGATCGTTTCTACCTTAGTGTGAGTTACCGGCAAAACGCAACCTGAATCGAGGATGTGCGGAAGAGTAGTTAGGAGAGGTGGTCTAGAGGTGGGGCATCGAGACGGGAAAGGTAGGATGGTCGATGGTGCAGGTGAGTGTCGTGGTCAATAGGGCACAGACCTGCTGGGAAACCGCCGGTCATCATCCTGCCTTGGGCAATCCGGGTGCTCTCACTTGTGCTCTGCCCTCTGTACGTCTAGCATATTCTTTCACACACAGAATGTCCTCAGACAGAAAGACCAGGGGGCCTGGCGCACAGCGACAGGTGGTGCTTGGGGTGGCTGACGGCGTGAGGCTGGAAGGGCTTCCTTTCCTGTCAGCAAATCTACCCACTAACAGCATGTCAGGCAGCAGACGTAATCCTTAGTGGACTGGAGGGTAGTGTGCAAGGTAATAACCGGGCTGGGGGTGAGAATTCGTGTAATTCCAAAAGATTTT
>NW_023209851.1:0-550 GCF_002007445.2 Ailuropoda melanoleuca
ATCAATTTTATAGTCTCTTGTGTATACTTTCTTTACATACCCACCATTAATGCCTTGTTATTCCTTTGTCAAGTATTATAAAGAAACTCCTAACCGGGTTTTCTTTCTCTGGCTTCCATTCCCTTACTGAACCTCACCCCACTTCATGCAACACACATGTAGAATTTCATTAGTATTATATCTTCTTCATATTCCTCTTCACTTTTCCATCTATTTTCTCAAATTCTGCCATTGTTCCCCGCTCCTAAGGATAGAGAGAAAATTCCTTAACCTCGCATTCATAGCCTTTACATCATAAACTACCGCCCTTTCCATACTTAGCGGCCATTATGTGTACGATCCACTAGTTCATGTTAGGCTTGGTCACCTCGGACGATCTCTGTCTGTGTGTTCACAAAGTTCCTCATTGCGATACTCAACAGAAACTTCTTCCGGGAGATAACTTTAGTAATCTTCAAGAACTTATTTTCTACCTCAAAAAACTTCATGAGAATCCACAACTCATAGAATCTAGGTATTTATTATTTGCTAGATGAAGAAGCAAAATAAA
>NW_023209852.1:0-1196 GCF_002007445.2 Ailuropoda melanoleuca
TATAGTAAATTTGGAAGAGAAGTATATCATAAATTATTTTTTATGAGTGAGAAAATTATAGGTATCTTCAATAGCTGACTGAAATATCTGAAAGAAATATTTAAAAGATGGTTTGGAATAAGGTATAACTGTGCCAAAGGATTCTGTGTATGATTACAATAAACAGAAACAAACACTCAATTAATATATTTACCTAAACAGCTAGTTTCTTCCTGGAAGGAAAATGGCACTTAATTAATTTGGCTGAATAAGACTCCTAACTGTGAATTCTCAGCTATGCTGCTTATGAGGTCACTTCTAAGACCAACTCAAAAATACAGAAGTTATTGAAGAAAAGAATTGGGAAAACTATGTATACCAAGGACCTTCTAATTAGAGGCAATTATTTGATAAAGTTATTGTTCTGTTTTAAATGTATTATTAGAGATACCTACCTAGAATGGAATTGGTACAAAAGCAATGGATTACATTTAAGAGGCTAGTTTGGGTTCTATTGGTTTGAAAGAAACCTGTTAACTCCTGGCTGTCTCTGGCCCCATCCCACATTCCCCTGTTAGCAGGTGCAAAGTGGATCACCCTTGAATCATATCCTTTCTCTCTTATATAAAATGAAGGTAGTTGGGTTGATAAAAATATATAAAAGGAAAGAAAAACTTCTAGCCATGGCCAGGAGCTATTGAAATCTTTTCTTTTTATTCTTTCTGAATATAACATTTAGGAAAGCTTCAGAAGAATATTTTTCAATAGTGATAGCAAATGCCTTGCTTTGATGTTAGATCAGAGGTACCTAACTTCAGTGGTCAAAGTCATAGAGTATCTAGATAAAATTCAAAATATTAAGGGGCACTAAATACAAAAGCAGGTAGACTTCATTGACTAATTTTACATTGGACCTGCATTTTAGGGCTTTTCTGCTAAAGGGACTTGGGTCAACTATGTCTTTAAATTAAACCCGTGCTTGGATAGGCTTTGGAAAGTACTATAAATAATTATATAGTGACAAATTAACTTATGAATATCACCAGATATTTTCTTTTGACTCTGTCTTATGCCTGTGCCAGATAAACATATTTGTTTGGCATGCAGCAAGGAATTGATGACATTTAAGGAAAGCCTGATCTGTAGTAGGAAAGCCAGAGGGCTTTTTGTATAAAGGGAGGCTTTAGGGCTACAGAAATATGCATCAACAAACAAAA
>NW_023209855.1:0-550 GCF_002007445.2 Ailuropoda melanoleuca
TTTATTTGACAGAGACAGCCAGCGAGAGAGGGAACACAAGTGGGGGAGTGGGAGAGGAAGAAGCAGGCTCCCAACAGAGGAGCCCGATGCGAGGCTTGATCCCAGAACACCGGGATCACACCCTGAGCTGAAGGCAGACGCTTAACGACTGAGCCACCCAGGAGCCCCTTGCCCACGGTTTCTACCCAATGACGCTGTTCCTCTGAACAAGGCCCCAGTGCCCAGGCCCTTCTAGCTGTTCTGCTTTTCCTTTATGCCATACTTCAGCCAGGCTCGTTGGCTTTTCACTGAGAGCTTGCCCTTCGGCTTGTGGGGGAGGCCACAAGGCAACTGAGAAGCACTTCTCATGTGCAAAGAGTTTGGGAGGCCCTCATCGTCCCATTTTGGGGTGCCTGGCAGGCATTCCTGCCTCTGGTGTCCATTTCTTTCTTCCTCTCCTCCCCTCCCAGGCCTGAGGTCCTCGGAGCCCAGGGAGGACGGAGGTGCAGTCGAGGACACTGGGAAGAAGCCTTTTCCAATTTCTTTTCTTCTAGAAGATACGCTTAAGTCC
>NW_023209856.1:0-550 GCF_002007445.2 Ailuropoda melanoleuca
CGGGAGTGATGGAGAACCGAGTTACATCTGAGCTTCTATGACCAATCATCAGAAACACACTGGTGAACAGACCAGATAAGGAAGTCACCGCTTCCATTCATCTTCAAACCAGAGCAAATCTGCCACGATCCAAAAGCCGCTGCTATGAAACTCAGACCAGCTACCAGCCCCCAAATCACCATGCTGCCTCTGCCTCCACTCCACCAACACAAAATAAATAGTTCTCACATCATAGGTAGCACCTGAGCTGCAAGTGTGTGTGTGTGTGTGTGTGTGTGTGTGTGTGTGTGTGTCCTTCCACATGGGAAGACATATTGACAATGCCTGCTATTTTCAAAATGTGGAGAGTTTCAGAAAAATGGTAGGCAGCCACAATTATTACATGCTCGCCACAAAGATCCTACAGAATGTAGAAAGAGAGGTCACTAAAGCACAGCAGAATTAAAAACAAAAGTTATAGTGAAATTGATGACTTACAGAATTCTTTATACTTTTAGTAACAATTTGTTTCTGATACATCAGTGACATACATCACGTGCCTCAAGTTCTC
>NW_023209857.1:0-550 GCF_002007445.2 Ailuropoda melanoleuca
ACTAGAAATTACTTTTGATTCAGCTCAGAGTTCTTTCAACTGTACTATCTTCTCTTCCAAAGACACTTTTAGGATAGAAAAAAATTTGCTTTTCTTCTTCATTTTTTTCACCCACCACATTTGCCATGAAATTATATAGAAAAATATCAACAGTAGCCAAGGAAGGCTGTTGGTCTTTCAGCTGTGATATCTTACTGACTTGTCCTGCTCTGCTGAGACATGCCTTCTGCCCATAAGTACAGTGCCTAAAACAGTGAACTTCCATAATTCTCATTATCTGTGCTGTCACACAACTGTCCCTCCCTATGGAACCAACCTGCCCCAGAGAGTCCCAGCACTTGCCCAACAATGTCTATATTTGCCTCAACAGTTTATGGTCTTAAGAGAACTGTCCTCGTAAACAGTTGCTAATAACCTTAATCTTAAAATTTTCTCTTCCTATTTTGCATAAACAGCTATGATTCTGCTTTCCTCACTTGTAGTTTTTCTCTAGGATCTATACTACAAACCAGAAAATTGAAAGTGCAGTACTTACTTCCCACCTCAAAAG
>NW_023209858.1:0-550 GCF_002007445.2 Ailuropoda melanoleuca
TAAGTAATTGCCACTAAATATTTAAGGTATACATTGGTCTGTAGATTTGCAGCTCAACATAACTACGGTTGGAGCTACTATTTGTGTCTTGAAGTATAAGAGTGACTTCCTTTCCTCCCTCCCTTCCTCCCTTTTTTCCTTCCTTCTTCCCTTCTTTTCTTCTTCCTGTTTTTCGTCTCTCTAATGTCAGAAAAATATGAAACAAAATCAACCTTTTATAAATCACAACATAAAACAAGTATTGCTGTGTTAAGCAGCATCTGGTATTCAGGTGCAGAGCTGCCAAGTGCCTTTTGAATATTCACTCAGCAGGGTATCTGCAATTTAAATACCTTGTTATAGTTAATAAGAGTTGTCAAAGAAGCATATTAACATGCCTTAGGGATTAATTCTGCACTTTACAGACTTCATGTGTGTGAATAAGGCAAGCCTATAACATGAGTTGCACCATCCCGAAAGGCTTTGCTTACATCATTTATGCAATTATAGTTTGAGCAATCAAATATCATGTTTCAGATTGTATTTTAATAAAAATTATTATTCACATATA
>NW_023209859.1:0-1059 GCF_002007445.2 Ailuropoda melanoleuca
TGAAAAATTCTTTCATATACATATGAAAAATGCATTTGCCATCTGAGCCAAAAATACTGGAGAGTCCCAGGTCGCGTCCCCTAGCAGCCCTATGTGAACCACACCTGACCATGACCTCATCTCCCTTGAATGCCCCAAACAAGGATGTTTTCCAGAAGGATGAACTGAGTATCCCACGTAAACACTTCTCAACATGCTTTACTTCAAAATGAATGGGAATGAGAGCAGTGTCTTTGAGTGTAGACTTCCTTGATTTTTTTAAGAAAATTTTTAAAGAAAAAAATCTCCTTAAGTGTGATCCAAACTTTAATCATGGCAACTACAGGATTATGTTTAAGACAATGAATTTTCGGGGTGCCTGGGTGGCACAGCGGTTAAGCNCGGTTAAGCGTCTGCCTTTGGCTCAGGGCGTGATCCCGGAGTCCTGGGATCGAGCCCCACATCAGGCTCCTCTGCTATGAGCCTGCTTCTTCCTCTCCCACTCCCCCTGCTTGTGTTCCCTCTCTCGCTGGCTGTCTCTATCTCTATCGAATAAATAAATAAAATATTTTTTTAAAAAAGACAATGAATTTTCACTCAGAGCAAAAAGCACTCTGTGCAACTGGGGAGAACACCTCTCCAGAAAAGATGGGAGAGAGGAATCAAGGGACTCAGTTTAGTTAGCCTGAGGTCAAGCGTCTGTGTCTACTCTAGTATGGGGACAAATCAGCTTTCTGTAAGCGGAGACTCCAATGAGCCTGGGGAAGAGAGTTCCATTAAATAGTGGTTAACACTCTTCCCCTCCTAGTGCCGGGGCTGAGTGTGACCGGACCCCATTCCTCCATATGACAAGTTGGTTCTGAGTACGATCTGGTCCTGCGCTTTGGCAAAGGCTGAGAGTAAACTCCGTGATGTGGAGGGAAAAGCGAAGGTGGAGACATTGCTGTCAATGCAGAAGCCAAGCATCATTCCCTCCGCGGCACGGCTGGGTAGCCAGTGCTCGCACGCGGAACACAATGCCAAGCAGGTACCAGATGGACAGTTTGGCCGCTATTCAAAGTGCTCTGATTCCGCAGGGCC
>NW_023209860.1:0-550 GCF_002007445.2 Ailuropoda melanoleuca
GTTCCTAACTCATGGATTGGAAGAACAAACATTGTTAAAATGTCTCTACTAGCCAAAGCAATCTACACATTTAATGCATTCCCTATCAAAATATCACCAGCATTTTTCACAAAGCTAGAACAAACAATCCTGAAATTTGTATGGAACCACAGAAGATCCCAAATCACCAAAGCAATCTTGAAAAAGAAAAACAAAGCCAGAGGAATCACGATTCTGGACTTCAAGTTATACTACAAAGCTGTAATCATCAAGACAGTATGGTACCGGCACAACAATAGACACATAGGTCAATGGAACAAAATAGAGAACCCAGAAATAGACCCACAACTATATGGTCAACCAGTCTTTGACAAAGCAAGAAAGAATATCCAATGGAAAAAAGACAGTCTCTTCAACAAATGGTTTTGGGAAAACTGGACAGCAACATGAAGAATAATGAAACTAGACCACTTTCTTACACCATACACGAAAATAAATTTAAAATGGATGAAAGACCTAAATATGAGACAGGAATCCATCAAAATCCTAGAGGAGAACACAGGCAGCAACC
>NW_023209861.1:0-550 GCF_002007445.2 Ailuropoda melanoleuca
TACAGCTTAGAACATTATTGTTTCGTGAATTGTCTTAATGGATCTGAGACGTACATAATATGGAAATTAATTTTTTAATGGGTAAATTTTGAGCAACACAAATAATGGGTAGTTTGAAAATCCTGGAAGTAAAAACCAAGCAGCAGTCTAACTTTACATGGATAAAACACCCAGAGAATGTAATGAAGATCTACGTTTTTATCAGGATGCTTTTGGAGGCAGAAAAGCACAGTTCAGAGTCGTACTAAATTTTAGGCAGCTGTAAGAAGTCTACCACCGTCTGGAATAACCTAGAAATGTCAGAGCCAACACTCTTTCTATTCCTTATAAAGGAGGAAGTTACGCATGAAAATCTACAATAAAACAGACAAAGAGGAAACACTTTCTCAGTTACCGTCATGAAAAGGGTTATCACTCAGCAGTGTCAAGGGCCCAGTAATGGTCACATCCCCATTTACTGGAATCTGTGATGCAAGACAAGACTGAGTTCCTGAGAAGTTAAGTAGCTTGCCTGAGATCACACAGCTGGTAGATTAGCTCTAAACATCTC
>NW_023209862.1:0-550 GCF_002007445.2 Ailuropoda melanoleuca
TTATTTATCAATTATAAACACCTATGCTTTAGAAGACTACAATAATAAGAAAAAGGGAAAACAGAGTTGTCTACATTGAAAGATGATGCAACTGAGAAATAAATCATTTCCTTCCATTTTCTTATTGCACTGTACAAAGTATCTGCATCATCTTTCAAGAATAAAAGACTTGGAGACACCATCTTTGTAGCCTGCTTTTACCTTCTAATGAACATAGCTGAAAAATCAGAATTTTTCATCTTCTGCTCATAAGGGCAAAGAAAATTAACAGAGGAAGATGGCTCCAAATTATTAGACAAATCAGATGAATGCAAACAAGACAGTAGCATTCTAGACTCTTAAGAGTTTATTTCTAATGCTAAAAAGTATAATATTCTCATCTACTTAGTCATTTATTAGGAAGGACTTTGTCATGTGATATTTTGCAACAAGAATATAGACCACCCCATTCTTTTTTTTTTTTAATGATTTTTTATTACGTTAGTCACCATACAGTACATCCCCGGATTCCGATGTAAAGTTCGATGATTCATTAGTTGCGTATAACACC
>NW_023209863.1:0-1045 GCF_002007445.2 Ailuropoda melanoleuca
TCCAGACAGCCTTGTGCTGTGGCTACAACTTTCCCAAAGACACACTGACTGCAAAGGGGGTCATGGCCATTGTGAAGGGATGGGCTGAGATACTGACTAGCAGGTGCCACAGGAATAGCTGTTTCTAGAGTATGCTGGTCACTCACATACCACAAGAGTCAAGTGTTTCTTCCTCATTTCCACAAATAAAAACAAAGTACGAGGGCGCCCATTTGTTGGGTCAGTGATTCTGGCGTTGGTTGCTCTCACTTCTCTGTGTTTCTCTCCTCTCCAGAGCACGGCTCAGTGGGTTCTTTGTGGCTCCAGAGACAAATAATTATACTTTCTGGATCCACGCTGACAGCCAAGCTTCTCTGTACCTCAGTCAGTCAGAAGACCCAAGGACCAAGGTATTCACCTTCCTCTTACTTTCCTTTTTCTTGTCCCCAGTCCTTCACTCCTGAAAAAAAAGAAAAGAATAAACACTAAAACTCTCACCTTCTATTAAGAGTTGTTACATGCCATTAAGCCACCAGGGATTTGAATATTTCATTTTGTTGGGGCATGAGTGGGTTTATTTTATTAATTTTTTTGAAAATTGAGATATAATTGACATGATTTTAATTGTTGAAAAAGAATTTGGTTGAATGTGTTGGCCTGTTTATTGAGCACTTACTATAAGCTGAGCATTAAGCTACATCTTTTATGTTCCTTGTCTCTGATCTTCCCAGCATCTCTGTGAGCTAAGTATATTTATCTCCATTTTCCAGATAAGGAAATTGAGGCTTAGAAGATTATATGGGCAATCCAGGGCCACTTGGACCCTAACATAGTTAGAGTTCAAACTCATATCTATCTGACTCTAAAACGTGTGCCTTTTCCCCTGGTGTTTGGATAGACATGTAGCCAGTCTTATTTAGGAATTTCCCCATCAGCTTTGAAGGATAAGAAAAAGTGCTTTAAACGAAAAGCCAAAATTCACTAACACCATTGACAAAGAACCACATATTCCCCCTCAAATTACTAACACACTTCTGTGAAATTGCTTTTCTGGTTGCTAGAGGAA
>NW_023209864.1:0-550 GCF_002007445.2 Ailuropoda melanoleuca
TATCAGATAATCAATATAAATTAATGGAGATCAGAAAGGTGAACTCTTACTCTAGAAGAATGATGGCACAAAGCTGAATGCACAGAAAATGTAGAAAAGGTCAAGGTGAAGAAAATTAGTCCATTTGCCCAAAGTGACCATCTGTTTGATTTAATCCCTTGTTTGATATTGGTGTAAAGAACTGGACTGTCACTCTTAGCTTTATAAGCCCCTCCCAGGAGTGCTCATTTGGCAAACATGTTTAAATTCCAAACACCATCACATACAACCACCAGAGTATTTCTTCTACGGAAAACAAAGTAAAACCACCAACTTATGTTAACAAGGGGAAATCCAGTCCCACATATCTAACATTATAGTAGTTCCAACAATCTGTTCTCTAAGAGACGGTGAAAAATTCACTTAATACCACAAACAAAGCCAATGAAAATCAAGCCAAACAAAAGAAAGCAAAACAAACAAAATCTTTTTATATTGCCTTTCTAGGAGTTTAGCTCACAACTCGGCAGTACACCTTATTTTTTCTTGAGGACTTAATCCTCTCCAACAA
>NW_023209865.1:0-550 GCF_002007445.2 Ailuropoda melanoleuca
GTATCCCCAATTTCAATTATTTATTATAATTTAGTTTTCTGTGTATTCTTTCAGGAATATTTTATGCATAGACAAGCAGATAGGTAGGCATACTATATCCCCCTTCTTCCTCAAAGGGTTACTTAAATAAACAATTGTACATATGCTAGTTCTTCTTGGTTTCTTCACAGTATTTCTAAGAGATAATTCTCTGTAAGTACATTAATTGTATCTACATTCCTTTCTATGGCTGCATAATATTCCTTCATTTGGAAGACATTTTACCTAAAGCAGAAAGTGAAAACATTCTTTAAACTACCTTTACATAGCCTAAAAAAATCAACGATCAACATACTTAGTAACATGAACAGGACACTGATTGTGCGCTAAGCACTAGCCCACAACAACCTTAAGTATTATTAATACTTTATCCCTTTGACAGATAGTAAACTGAGGTTCACAGAAGTACCCAGGTAAGTGACAGAGTCATGACTTGAACCCAGGCCAGTCGTCTCCTTGTCTTAGCTGCTCTGCTCTCACACAAATCCCAACGACCTGTGCAGCCTGAGAC
>NW_023209866.1:0-550 GCF_002007445.2 Ailuropoda melanoleuca
AAAAAAAATAAAATCTATTTTGTTATACCCAATGACATAAACAGACCTGGACAAAGCCTTGTTAAACCAGCATCCTATAATGAATCTGGGTCAGAAGAAGTCAACTATAAATTTATTATGGATTAATTTTATGAAAAAAATTAGAACGCTGACTGGATAATTTGCAACTAAATTCTCACTTGGGTTAACTAATAAATTAGCTTTCTGTGAAATTGCTTTAAAATATAGCTTTCTATAAGGGCAAGCTTCCTACCTTGTTTGCCTCTTCTGGGTGCCAGAATTTTGACTGAAATTGCCAGGTGTAGGTCTGCCTGCAGTAATACCTGGAAGAGCTCTTTAAATCAAGACTTCATGAAAATAACAGCAGGGAGATGTTAGCAAAGGAAGTTTAAACTTTTATTGCAAATTTAAAAACAGTTTATAATTTCCTATAGAGAACCTTGAGAACAAATGTTTCTCCACCTTGGGTGTAGAGAATTGGACTGATCTAATCCTTGGTTTATGACAATCTCTCATTATTGGTGCATTTTTATATATTTGTTTATTTTTT
>NW_023209867.1:0-550 GCF_002007445.2 Ailuropoda melanoleuca
CAAGGAAGGCAGGATGCATGCTCCACCTTAGTTTCCCAGGTCTTAAATTCTCAAAGCTGAGTCCTCAGACCAGCAGCATCAGCAGTCATCTAAGAGCTTGTTTGAGATGCAGAATCGGGACCCCACCCCAGACATATTAAGTCCGAATCTGCATTTTAACAAGATCTCTGGCTAGTTTAAGCTTACATTAAAGGCTCAGAGTCCTTGTTACAAATCACATGAGCTAATGCATTCAAGTGGACGTGGGCCAAGCCTAGGCTTGTTGGTTACCTGAAGTATGTTTGATGATTCAGGGACGCGCTACAGAGAAAAGTAGGCAATGGCTAGCGTTCAGTTCTCACTGGCCAAAGCGCAGTTTGATTCTTTTTTATTTCATTTTCCTTTTTTTGAGCATTTTATTCATATATTTTGAGAGAGTGCGAGAGAGAGCGCACAAGCAGGAGGAGGGACAGAAAGAAAGGCAGACACAGCCTTCGTGTGGAGCAGGGAGCCCAGTGCGGGGCGAAGGCAGACGCTTAACTGACTGAGCCACCCAGGCGACCCTCGGTTC
>NW_023209868.1:0-550 GCF_002007445.2 Ailuropoda melanoleuca
TCTTTTCTAAATTCTTAAGAAATATACTTAGGTAATTAATTTGGAGGCTTTTTTCCATTCTTATGTGTGTTTAAGGTATAAATTTCTTTCAGGAACTGCATTTAGCTATATCCTAAAAATATTTTATTGTATATTCATATTAATCCAATCAAACTATTTCAAAATTTTGATTTTGATATTTTTCTATTTTGGAAAGTGCAATTTTAATGTTCTAATATCTTTTTTTAATTGAAGTATAGTTGACACATAATGTTACATTAGTTTCAGGTATTCAACATAATGATTCAGTATCTCTATACATTATGCTCTGCTTTGTTCACTACAACTGTAGCTATTATCTTTCACCAGACAATGGTATTACAATATGATTGACTATATTCTCTATGCGGTACCTTTCATCCCTGTGATAATTTATTTCATAACTGGAAGCCTGTATCTCCCACTCCCCTGCACCCATTTTGCCCATCCCCCAAACCCCACCCTTCTGGGAACCATCAGTTTGTTCTCTTTATTTATAGGACTGTTTCTGCTTTTTGTTTATTCATTTTTT
>NW_023209869.1:0-550 GCF_002007445.2 Ailuropoda melanoleuca
TTAGGATGCCTCATTTTTACTGGCTGTCATCCTCAAGCTCGTTCCTCAACACTGCCTTCAGGGATCTACTCTGCCACTCTATCAGGCTAGCAATTTCAGAATAGTTAGGAATAGGATAGGACCTATGATTCCTATAGTAATACATCCATCACTGACTATGATTCTTTGCCATATAACAATCCCTTAGTCCAATAAAAGTAATCTATTTCCCACATCAGTAGGTTTCACATCCGGAGCACTGCTGCCAGGGCACAGTGAACAAGAAAATCAAACTCACACTCCAAATATGATCAACCCCGGCTAGGCTGAACCTTGGCCAGTCCTTTCCAGAATGGAAAGGGTTCAATGTAATCAATTTGCCACAAAATGTTAGGTTAGTCCCTTTTTAAAACTAATAGTGTACTGCAGGTATAGCATTCATCTCTTTTGCCGGTGGGTTACACATTCAACAGTGGAAGTAGCAAGACCAACCTCAATCAGAGGGTGCCACGTTTCTGTTCTAAAGTGTAGTCCCGTCTCTGCTGTCATGTGTACTTTGTTTATGACTCCA
>NW_023209870.1:0-754 GCF_002007445.2 Ailuropoda melanoleuca
CCCAAGTGTCCATTGGCAGATGAATGGATAAAGAGGAAGTGGTATATATACACAATGGAATATTATTCAACCATAGAAAAGAATGAAATCTTGCCATTTACAATGAAATGTGTGGAAGTAGAGAGTATTATGCTAAGTGAAGTCTGAGAAAGACATGAAGCATATGATTTCACTCATGTAGAATTTAAGAAACAATAAAAATGAGCAAAAAAAAAAAGAAAGAGAGAGACAGACAAACACAGAAACAGACTCTTAACTATATAGAACGAATTGATGGTTGCCAGAGCGGAGATGCATGGGGGAATGGCTGAAATAGGAGATAGGAAGGAATGCCCTTGTCGTGAGGAGCCCTGGGTGATGTCTGGAATTGCCAAATCATTATATTGTATACATGAAACTAATAACGCACTGCATGTTAATGGTGCTGGAATTAAAATAAAATCTTAGTAACAAAAACAGAGGCCAAATTTTAATTATATCAAGAAACTTCTTTCAATAAATAGATAGCTGACCTTTCACTCAATTTTTCTTTTTAATGAACTTGGTTTTGTTGTATATTTTTGCTCTAAAGTCTTTCTGTTTGCCATGGTGCCGATGATTCATGGCCTACATCAGATGATGGCGACTTTAATGTCAAGGTAAAGTACTCTCCTGTGAAATTAATTTTCCTGCTCTGAATTTAGTTTGTCAATTATTTACTGTTAAAATTTAGCAGTGGCCTGCCTGTCATCTTTTTATGTTTGTAATGGAAAGT
>NW_023209871.1:0-550 GCF_002007445.2 Ailuropoda melanoleuca
TTTTAATTGTGTATTATTTATAAGCAAAATTCCAGTGAATAACAATGAAATTAGGGCATTTTCTAGTTGGCAATGAATTTCATTGTGTCCAATTCTTGTACTTATGTACAATCTTCTGTACTGCTGTTTGGAAATAGCCCTGTTTATGCTTGAATATTTACAAAATGAAGAATTTCCTATGTTTCAAATATATTTCCTGTATTCCCTGCCATGCAAAAATACACTAATTTCACCTGAGTCAACTACATTAAGTTTATAGCATGCTATTCTGTTATACTAAGGGAAAATTGAATGTGTGATGGAAACTTTATTTATAGATATATATATATATTTGACAGACAGAGAGAGAGAAAGAGAACACGAATGGGGGCAGAAGCACAGCTAGAGGGAGAACAGACTCCCTGGTAAGCAGATAGCAGGATGCAGGGCCTGATTCCAGGACCCTGAGATCATCATCTGAGATGAGGACAGCCACTAAACTGACTGAGCCACCTGGGCAGCCATGATGGAAGCTTTAATTTAAGCATGAGAGCCTCTATTCTTACGCAGA
>NW_023209872.1:0-550 GCF_002007445.2 Ailuropoda melanoleuca
TTGAGAGGTGATCCACATCCTTTCACAAGTGAGTGTCCCAGAAGATCTCCTATCTCAGGTTCAACTAACTTCTTACTTGGGGAAAAAGGCAGGTGAAGGGCTCATTCTTTCAAGTACGTAAGTTCTAAGAGAGAACATTAGTACATCTCCAAATTGAATAAAACTTTCTGAATTTCAAACAGACATGAAACTTAATCTTTCTTCTTTCATTTTTCTTTGTATTTCTGGATAGTACTGGAAAGCAATATAATTCAAAACTGTACTGTGGAATACATTAGCTCTTTCCTTCATAAATCATTAACAATACCATCTTAACTTTTTTAAATTAAAATTTGTTTTAAGTTGCAAAGAATCAAGTCTCTTGAAAAAATGCATTTAGAGAGTTTAAATTATAATAAAAATCTGATTAGAATCTTCAAAAATAATTTAGGAATAGGACACAGCTGTGTTTTATAAAATGAACTAAATATGCCACAAAACACATAATGACATTTTATGGTGATATGTAGAGTAGAAAGGAACTACATATATATAGTTATATATATATATA
>NW_023209873.1:0-550 GCF_002007445.2 Ailuropoda melanoleuca
GAACTTCTCCCCCACCCCCCCCATCTCCAGCGAACTCTAAGGTTGGTCACACCACTGAAAACATGCACTTCCCAACATGGGCCACCAGATACTGCACAGGGTCCTGGGATTCCCAGACAGCCCTGGGGACAAGTGTTCTGTGTGGGGACGGGACAGGGGGCTCCCAGCCGCCCATATTGTGCGGCCACTGCATCTGCTCTGAATCCTCCTCCGTCTGAGCCCTCCCGTCTCACGGGTCGGGCTGGCTTGTCCCGGGTGGATGACACGCTGAGCTTGTCAGCTCGCCTGCAGAGGGATCCGAAGCCAGCTCTGTCCCCTTGCTCTGGTTTTCCCTCCAGAAAATGTGCACAGTGAGCCTGCCTGGGGCGTGGTCAAGGTCAAATGAAAACACTTTTATTGAGGGAATCTCTACAACTAGCGTGGGTCTCGAACCCGCAACCCAGAGCTCAAGAGGCACATGCTCCTCCGACTGAGCCAGCCAGGTGCCCCCGGCCTTTGGTTTGTAAAGTGTATCTCCAGTATGAAAGCAAAGGATGTGATGTCAGCGGAG
>NW_023209874.1:0-550 GCF_002007445.2 Ailuropoda melanoleuca
ATTCCCTAAACAGCTAACATAAATCATCACAGGAAGGGGCAGAGAGAAGAAAAGCACAAATAGCAGCTGGTAGGCAAAAATCAAATCAATCATCAATCAATCAATCAATCAAACATCTATAAGATTTTCTTGCAGATTCCCAGAGGTAGATGGGCTAGAGGTTTCGATACTCAGAGTGGATGGGGTCAGAGAAAGGCTAGAAATATTATTTTGTAACGAGGTCATTTTTTATCACCAGTCTGGTTTGGTCTGGGACTAAGAGACTCTTCATCTGATAGTGTTATCTAAATGTAAGTTAGTGTTATTAACCTAGCACAAAAGAAAAACAAAACATTCTGGCAGGTCAGGGGCCTGATGGGATTTCACCCAGCAGAGAGCACTCTAGTGCTTGGCCTCTGCACGGCTCTCTCCCAGATTTAGCACAATAAGCAAGGACCCAGATTGCTCCATATCAAATATCTTGCACATACATCTGGCTATATGGATATGGCCCGGAAGGCGCTAGGACCCCTGAGCGAACAGAAGAACAACATAGGCATCTCGCGAAGGC
>NW_023209875.1:0-861 GCF_002007445.2 Ailuropoda melanoleuca
GTTTTTAAATTACTCATGCCTCCAGGACACAGAAACACAAACTACTGGATTGTAGCCATGTCAGATTTGCAGCTACAAGGCTTAAAAAAAAAATAGCAAGATAAAAGGCAATGCTTAATTAAATGTGTCCGCAGATAAATCCCAGGTTAGGGTAATTCTGCTGTGCAATGCAAGCATGCCTACGGACATTTCAAAATGGCACTGGCCCAATCTCAGCACATAAGGAAAGCCCAAGTGGGCCCTCAAAGAGTAAACTCTAGGACAAATACATCCAGTATTGATTTAATATCTTATCAGACACATTTCTTGGAGGAAGAACACACTTCCATGGACGACGTACAGCTCAGGTTAGAAACTCTTTTCTCAGGCGCTTTGTTGATCCTTCAAACACCCATTCCAGGGAACGGATTTGTAGCAAATACTAGACATTCAGTTTTTTTCCACATGCTTTAGGTTTATTTTTTCTTTCTTTATTTATTTTTAAAGATTTTATTTATTTATGTGACAGAGAGACAGCCAGCGAGAGAGGGAACACAAGCAGGGGGAGTGGGAGAGGAAGAAGCAGGCTCCCAGCGGAGGAGCCCGATGTGGGGCTCGATCCCAGAACGCCGGGATCATGGCCTGAGCTGAAGGCAGATGCTTAACCACTGCGAAAAAAGGCTGCATTTTTTTGTTCAAGAATTGTCAGAGGTAAGAATTGGTGAAGGAGTTGAGTATGGTGGTATAGAGGTGAGGATGTCGGAAAGAGCAAGAAGAAAGAAGTGTGTCCAGCACGAATCTGTTTCACACCGGATAGAAGTTACCTCCTTGGCTCAATAAACACTTCAAACGCTGCCCATCATATTATTTTGAGCTTCTTAC
>NW_023209876.1:0-244 GCF_002007445.2 Ailuropoda melanoleuca
ATGCTATCCCGATCAAAATACCGAGGACATTTTTCAAGAACTGGAACAAATAGTCCTTAAATTTGTATGGAGACACAAAAGGCCCCGAATCTCCAAGGAACTGTTGAAAAGGAAAAACAAAGCTGGGGGCATCACAATGCCGGATTTCGAGCTGTACTACAAAGCTGTGATCACAAAGACAGCATGGTACTGACACAAAAACAGACACATGGACCAATGGAACAGAATAGAGAACCCAGAAATG
>NW_023209876.1:421-704 GCF_002007445.2 Ailuropoda melanoleuca
TTAAACTCCAAATGGACGAAAGACCTCAATGTGAGACAGGAATCCATCAAAATTCTAGAAGAAAACATAGGCAACAACTTCTATGACATCGGCCAGAGCAACGTNGTTTTTCACGACACATCTCCAAAGGCAATAGAAACAAAAGATAAAATGAACTTATGGGACTTCATCAAGATAAAAAGCTTCTTCACAGCCAAGGAAACAGTCAAAAAAACTAAGAGGCAGCCCACGGAATGGGAGAATATATTTGCAAATGACACTACAGATAAAGGACTGATATCCA
>NW_023209876.1:804-886 GCF_002007445.2 Ailuropoda melanoleuca
TCAAAAAATGTGCAGAAGATATGAACAGACACTTTTCCGATGAAGACATACAAATGGCTAACAGACACATGAAAAAATGTTC
>NW_023209877.1:0-550 GCF_002007445.2 Ailuropoda melanoleuca
GATCCCATAACGCTGAGATCACGCCCTGAGCCGAAGGCAGACGCTTAACCGCCGTGCCACCCAGGCGCCCCCAAACTCGCAGAAACCTTAACAAGAATAAGACAAAGACCTTTCATCTACCCTTCTCCCAGAGACTCCATCCAGATTTTGTCCCCGTAGCATCCTTTATAGAAGCAGAGTGTCAGTCCATGATGACATGTTGCCCTCCGTTATCATGTCTTTCTCTTTCCCTCTGGAACAATTCTCTAGTCTTCCCTTGACTTTTAAGACCTTGACACTTTGGAAGATTGTAAGCTAGCCTCAGTCATTTTGTAGAATTTTTTTCAGTTAAGGTTTACCTGATGTTTCCTCTTGCTGAGCCCCAAGTCATGTTTTTAGCCGAGTGCTATAGATGTTTGTGCTTTCCATGGCATTCCATCAGATAGCATACATGTCTGTTTGTCCCATTGCTGCTGGTGTTAACTTTAATCCCTACATGAAGATGGTGTCTGCCAGATTTTGTCACTGTAGAGTCACTTTTTCTCTCCTTTGAAATTAACCTTTTTTTTTT
>NW_023209878.1:0-550 GCF_002007445.2 Ailuropoda melanoleuca
GAAGACTGTCTGCTATTTGCCAGCAGTTGGGTCCAGCTCCATGAGGTCCACCTGGCAATGCTCCTCTGGCCTTGGAGCAGCAGGAAGAGCTGGCTTTGGAGCAGGGACTTCATGGAAATCCAGGTCTTGTTGGCAGGGGAGATACTCGCTGATTTTTTTTATCTTCGCCATAGCTGGTGGACGCTGCCGTGAGAGTGCGGAGTACAAACCTTGTGCAGATACCAGGGGCTTCTGAACTACAATGGACACTAGAGATCCTTACATCCAAGCCGACCCAGGGAGGCAGACCACACACCACAGCAGGAAGGGACAGACCCGGGCCACCACCCCGTGTCCTACAGCCACCCTTGGCTATTTTGTGCTGTTTGTTACCCTTCCCCCCCCACACCTTGCCCCGGTGAGGTTGTCACTACAGCCCAAGAACTCTGGGAGGACAGTGCCTGGACTTCTTACCTGCGGCCGCCCAGGAATAAGTATGGAGCGCTGTCGTGCACATGAGCTCTTGGCTAAATAGGTCCTCTGTCCCCTGCAAGGAAGCGGAGAGGCTCCC
>NW_023209879.1:0-550 GCF_002007445.2 Ailuropoda melanoleuca
TGATTTTAAGCATGGCTAAACTAATATAATACTGATTTCCCTCTTAAAGCCTTCTTCATTGTTTTAAACTTCTCTCCCCAGAGTATCTATGCGGATTTAATTTTTTTCTTTCAATCTTGTTATCTGGAACACATACATTAGCAAAGACCTGGAAGATCCAACTAGTGCATTTTGGATGCAAGTCCATGGACGTCAGACTGGTCAGTAAGGGGCTCTGCAGCTCGCCTGCAGCCCTGAAGCCGTCCACCCTCAGAGCAGACCTGAGCAAAGCAGTCCACGTAAAGTCAGTATCGACCTCACCTTTCCCCTTGCTTATAACCTAACCTTTTGGGGGTCTCAAAAATTAACCAAAGCCCTTTTCTCCTTTCTTGAAAACCTGTCTGAAAAAATCCTATTTCATTCTTTTTTCCCTCTAAATGACCCGTTTTAATCTGAACTCAAGGCTCTGAAATGCCACCAGGGAAGCTATCCTGACATTTGCAGAATAGAAAGACAATGACAGACTTCGACAGAACTGGGACAGAAGCAGGTGTGCAGGTTTCTAGTCACC
>NW_023209880.1:0-550 GCF_002007445.2 Ailuropoda melanoleuca
GGGTGCTCTGTGATGGGTGGCAAAGGTGGCCCCTCCACATGGGGCTGGGTATTTGGGAAAATCAGAGCCTGCAAAGCTCCCTCCTCCTCCTGCTTCGGCCCCAGACCGGCTGTCCCCGGAGGATGCCCGAGCCTACAGGGTGGCATGTGGCTGCGCGCCTGGCGGACTGGGGGCCCGTCTGGCCACAGCCAGAACTGAGCAGTCAGGTGCTGGTGGCCTTGTGTTCATGGCGGTTCTTGCGTAGGGGTTGGAACGGACTCCGTTGTGTCCCCCAAATTCCCATGTCGAAGCCCCAGCACCCAGCGCCTCAGAGTGTGACTGTATTTGGGGACCAGGACTTTAATGAGGTGATTAAGGTACACGAGGCCACTGGTGTGGGCCCTGATCCCAAATGGCCAGAGGAGATGAGGATGGACGTGCAGAAGGAGGAGCACAGGAGGACACGGAGGGAAGGTGGCCATCTTCACACCCAGGAGGGAGGCCTCGGGGGGAACCAGTCCTGCCCTTGCCCGGGCCACGGACGCCCAGCCTCCAGGACCGGGAGGAAGTC
>NW_023209881.1:0-1016 GCF_002007445.2 Ailuropoda melanoleuca
CTCACTGTCGCCCTCCTCACCCCCACCCTCATCACCAGCATTACGGACTGTCTCCTCAGTGCCAGGCACCACGGCCGGGGATTTGCATGTATCACCTCTAAGTGCCTGCTCAGAGATTATGTACTGGTGGCCTGAGGATGGGATAAATTTCCCTGGGCAGACAGGGACCAGCTCACAGTCGTCCCCCTCCCAGCACAGCACTCCTTTATGTCCCTGCCAGGCCCCCCCAGGCACTGAAAGGTACAGACTGTCCCCACTGTGGACACATTGGTAGTTGAAGCCACACTTCCCCTCCCCCACATCACACATACAGGCACACACTTATGTGCACACACACACACATGCACGCACACACACACACACACACNACACTTGTGCTCCTATGCTGGGGCAGGCCAGGGTAGAGGTCGCACCCGACATCCCTATGCACGGAGTTCAGAAGCATCTCTGTGCAAGAGTGGACTCCAAACAGAAGCTGGAAACTTCACTGAAGCAGAGGAAATCCAGGATCCCAGGGCTCATCGCCCTGATGCCCCCTTCCCCACTGACTCTTCTATGGTGGCCTTATGAGTGAGTCGGGACTGGTCTTCACTTCCCTTCTCCCAACTCCAGCAAAGGCTGATGTGGTGTGTGGATGACTCTCCCAAATCCTCCCCAGCAAACAAGAACCAGACAACCACACAGTCAGTCCCCTGCTGGTCCTGTGCCTGACCCTTCATCCTAAAGGTTTTGAGGGTGTATAAAAAAAAAAAGAAACTGAAAAAATATTTTCTAGATGAAGCAATTTGTTGAGACTTTGACAAACATTAATGTGTCATTATGAATTCATTTACCAAATTAATCCATCTATTTAGTTGGATAATAAGATCAAGATAATAGGCCGGTGTGATCTGGTCTGATTAAANAGTGTGATCTGGTCTGATTAAATTAGAGAAGTAGAAAAAGCAGATGATTAGATCAGATTACTCAAATGCTTTTCAGAAGCATTCACAGACAGAAAGTGCAAGGTCTTCCCA
>NW_023209882.1:0-550 GCF_002007445.2 Ailuropoda melanoleuca
GTTGACAAGATCATTGTCTAAGAGATTACTATGTATGTTTTCTTCTAGGGGTTTTATGGTTTTCTGTCTCTCATTTAGGTCTTTAATGCATTTTGAGTTTTTTTTTGTGTATGGTGTAAGAAAGTGGCCCGGTTTCATTATTTTGCATGTACCTGTTCAGTTTTCTCAGCACTACTTATTGAAGAAATTGTCTTTTCCCCACTGTACATTCTTCCCTCCTTTGTCATAAATTAATTGACTATATAAACATGAGATTATTTCTGGGCTTTCTGTTTTGTTCCATTGATCTACATGTCTGTTTTTATGCCAGTACCGTATTGCTTTGATTGTTATAGCTTTGTAGTATATTTTGAAATCTGGGATATCAAGCTTTGTTCTTTCTCAAGATTGCTTTAGCCATTTTGGGTCTTTTGTGGTTCCATTGTAACATTAGGATTATTCTTGTTCTGTGAAAAATGCTGTTGATATTCTTCTAATCCATGAGCATAGTATGTCTTTCCGTTGTTCTCAGCTTTTTTTTTTTTTTTTTTTTTTTTTTTTTTTTTTTGTT
>NW_023209883.1:0-551 GCF_002007445.2 Ailuropoda melanoleuca
AAAAAAAAAAAAAAGAAGAAGTACATTTCTGAAATCTCAGAAGCCCCCACCTCATGCCTGCTTCCAATCACTTTCTTTCCCTTTTCCATAAATAAAACCATTGTCTGATTTCTAAAACCTTGTTTTAGTTTTGCCTGTTTTTTGAACTTCATATAAATGGAATCATATACCATGTACTGTATCCTTTAATTCTGGTTACTGAGCACAATATCATGTTCGTGAGATTCATTCATGTTGTTGCATATAGCAGGAGTTTATTGATTTTTATTGCTGTATAGTACACTATTTCATTGTATGACTATACCACAATTTATTCATCTTTCAACTATCAATAGATTTATGACCCTCCCCCCGCCAAGTTTTAGCTGCGATCATTCTGTGATTGTGTCTTTTGATGCCTATATGTATGTACTTCTCTTAGGTATATACCAAGAATAGAATTGCTGGGTCATAGAGTATAAGTATTTTCAACTTTAATAGGTAATACTAGTTTTCCAAATCTATTATATCAATAAACACTCCTGTCAGCAGGATAGGAATTAGGGTTGCTC
>NW_023209884.1:0-551 GCF_002007445.2 Ailuropoda melanoleuca
AAAAAAAAAAAAAGAATGACTTTCCTGCTTCTGCTGGTGCCAATTATGGGGAAAAGTTGTGCTGAGACAACAGAGGGGATTTGAAGGTTAGTCTTCAGCTTCAGATTCACTTGCTGAACAAACCCTAATAACTGAAAAGCGTTTTTGAGGGAGATTAAATGACATGGAGGCAGCCCTTGATGTCACCTTTCAAATGATCCTTCCCTTGTAACCCCCCTGCAAATGTCCCATAATGGGAAGGATGTTGACTCAATTATGGCACATGACGGGGAGGAGGGCCCAGGCTTTGCAAGCGTTGTTGCAGGTGCAGAAGGACCCAGAAGACATTGGTGCAGTTTCCTAGCTAGAGCGGGTCACAGAGGTGCTGAGACAGACGCATTAGTGCTTAGGACGGCCTGCTGGGGGCCAGTGCCAGTCACGCAGGCCGGGAGCATCTTGTTGACCTCAGCACGCTGCTCAAATATTCTACTCTGCGGATGCAGGAGGTCAAAAATACTTCTCAGTGCATTTGATTTCACGTGGGCCGAGTGCTGAAATTCTGAAGGGCAGGA
>NW_023209885.1:0-551 GCF_002007445.2 Ailuropoda melanoleuca
AAAAAAAATCTTTCATTATTTTATCTATGTATTTTGCTCTATCTTGTGTATCTCTATTCCTATCTCTAGGGTGATCACACGTCACAGATCGCCCAAAAGAGGTTTTGTGCCAGTTGTCCAGATACAATTATTAATACCACCTCTTTTCACGGTCAGAGCTGACAAATTATATTGATATCTTTGTCTCTTTACCAACAGAAATTAATTGATATTCAAAAGACATTCGCTGAAGCATAGTGTAGTGTAGTGTCTAGGCGCGTAAGATCTGAGTTAGACTTTGGGAGTTTACATCTTGGCTGCACTACTAACAAGCTATGTGACTTTTTGGTGCCTCAGATTCCTTCTCTGTATAAGAGGGATAATAATGGTTTCTCCCTCAGCATTAAATTGAATCAGGGGTCAGCAAACTTTTTCTGTAAAGGAACAGATAGTAAGTCTTTTAGACTTTGTAGGCCATATGATTTTTGTCACAACTACTCAACTCTGCCATTATAGCACAAAAGCAACCATAGACAATACATAAATGAATGAGCATGACTGTGTTCCAATAA
>NW_023209886.1:0-551 GCF_002007445.2 Ailuropoda melanoleuca
AAAAAAATGAATGGGTTAACAAGGAAATTAAAGTAGAAATTTATTACTTATTTATTTTTATAATAATTTTTTTATATTATGTTAGTCACCATACAGTACATCCCTAGTCTTTGATGTAAAGTTCCATGATTCATTACTTTAAAAAAAAGGACATGGAAGCAAATAAAAATGAAAATGCGACAGTCAAAAATCTTGGGGTATAGCAAAGGCAGTTGTAAGAGGGAAGGATAGTGCAATACAGGCCAGCCTCAAGAAGGAAGAAAAGTCTCAAAAACATAACCTACCCTTACAGCTAATGGAGCTAGAAAAGGAAGAGCAAATAAAGCCTAAAGCAGGTAGAAGAAGGGAAATAATAAAGATTAGAGCAGAAATAAATGATACAAAAACAAAGGAACAAACAAACAAAAACAGTAGAACAGATTAATAAAACTAATAGTTGGTTCTTCATAAGATATAATAATTAAATTCATAAGCCCCTAACCAGATTTATCAAAAAGAAAGGGGGAAAGGATGCAAATGACATCACAAATGAAAGAGGAGAGATCACAATC
>NW_023209887.1:0-1001 GCF_002007445.2 Ailuropoda melanoleuca
CCTTGTTTTATAGAGATCTTAGGGATGTGGGCTTCTTCCTTAAAGATTTTATTTATTTATTTGAGAGATAGTGACAGCCAGTGAGAGAGGGAATACATCAGGGGGAGCGGGAGAGGAAGAAGCAGGCTCATAGCGGAGGAGCCTGATATGGGGCTTGATCCCACAATGCCGGGATCACTCCCTGAGCCGAAGCCAGGCGCTTAACCGCTGTGCCACCCAGTTGCCCCAATACAAGCCAACTCTTTAGCAGAATAAAGAGACATTTTCGGGCGCCTGGGTGGCACAGCGGTTAAGCATCTGCCTTCGGCTCAAGGCGTTATCCTGGCGTTATGGGATTGAGCCGCACATCAGTTTCTTCCACTGTGAGCCTGCTTCTTCCTCTCCCACTCCCCCTGCTTCCTCTCTCGATGGCTGTCTCTATCTTGTCAAGTAAATAAATAAAATCTTTTAAAAAAACGAGACATATGGATAAAAATACATTAAGAGTAGGGGACCTCAACACCCCACTATCAGAAATAGACAGAGCCCAGCCTGGCAAGAACTAAGCAAAGAATCAAAGGCTTTGAATGCCATACCCGACAAGTTTGACCTCACAGATATATATAGAACACTACACCCCAGAACCAAAGAATACTCATTCTATTTTAATGCCCATGGAACATTCTCAAGAATAGATCATGTTCTGGGACACAAAACAAGTCTCAACCGATATCAAAANGATATCAAAAGATTGAAATTATCCCATGCATATTCTCAGACCACAACGCTCTGAAATTGGAGCTCAACCACAAGGAAAAATTTATAAGAAACTCAAACACTTGGAGACTAAAAGCCATCCTGCTCATGAATGACTCAATAAACCAGGAAATCAAAAATCAATTTAAACAATTTATGGAGACCAATGAGAATGAAAACACAATAGTCCAAAGTCTATGGGATACTGCAAAGGCAGTCCTAAGGGGAAATACATAGCCATTCAAGCCTCACTCAAAAGAATAGAA
>NW_023209889.1:0-551 GCF_002007445.2 Ailuropoda melanoleuca
AAAATTTAGGACTGCTTAAAATGGTGACCCAAAGTGAATAGTGTAAGGGTCTTGGCACAGTAACACCCAACGGCCTCGGAGAACAGAGACTCTCTTTCCCTTGGCCATCCTTGGAGCACCAGGACCCTGCTAGCCACGTCCCCTCTGACAGCCCTGGGGACGAAGGTGCCAGCCGGATGCATGATGAGGTATGTATTGGCTGGTAGGCTCGCCCTGGACTTTACTAGAAACAGTCCAGAGTAAAGCATCGCTCTGTGTCTGTGAGTGTGCAGCAAAGTAAAAACATACCAAACAAAACCCAAATCATTTTGTTGGTCTCTGAACCGCAGTTAGCAGAGCAATCTTGCTTCAGAGTAGATGGTCTTTGGGGTAAAAGAGGAGACTCCCAGGAAGTTACTGGGAAAGAGCAAAATGAAGAGATAGCGAAAGATACTGTCTAGGAAATCAAGGCAATGTGGATGTGGAGGCCAGCGGTGAGAATGGATGCTTTTTAGCGGAGGGGAGGAGGAATGAAGGGAGAGTCACGTGGACCACTTAGGAGAAATGAATTC
>NW_023209890.1:0-551 GCF_002007445.2 Ailuropoda melanoleuca
AAACAAACTAGGGATGAAAGTACTTACTAAATCATTATCAACTTTTATTTATCATATAGTGGTTATATCTTGTTATATGGCATTTTTAAGCATTAAAGTATTAAAAAATACTGAATTAGAAAATATGTAGAGGAGAATATACAAGAAGCAGATACAAAGAAAACAAAGCAAAACAAGCAAACAAACAAAAACCCCATAGGGGACAGTATGACGATGGAGGTGAGAAAGAAAACCTAAATCAAAGGAAATAAGGAAGATGTAGTGCCCTAGAGCAATCAGCTGAAAATCCTACTGGCCCCTGAAGACGTCCTACATCACTTCAACAGGACAGCACATGACTTCAATAACCACGAACTCAAATCATTCCCAAGATGGCTGAATACAACTCTCAGCATCGTCATAATTTGACTTGAGAAGAGAAAATGCATATAATTTTATTTATTTTTAAATTTATCTTTGTCTTCTTTCTTCAGTATTTTTTATCTCTCCTTTCATGACTTCCAAGTTACCTTCATATTTTCCATGAGTTTGTTATTTCTTCTATATTTTTC
>NW_023209891.1:0-551 GCF_002007445.2 Ailuropoda melanoleuca
GAACCCATAGTGAGGTACCACTTCACACCTACTAGGATGGCTATTAAAACCCAGTGTTGACCGGACATAGAGAAACGGAAACCCTCGTCCTTGCTAGTGGGAATGTAAAATGCTGCCGCAGCTGCTGTGGAAAACAGTCTGGTGGTTCCTGAAAATGTTAAACATAGGATTGCCGTATGACTTGGCAATTCCGTTCATAGGTATGTGCCTGACAGAAATGAAAACATGTTCAGACAAAAACTGGTACACAGATGTTCATAGCAGCATCCATGTTCCTGGTAGCCAACGAGTGGAAGCTACCCTGATGTCTGTCAACTGATGAATGAACAAAATGTGGTTTATGCATTAGTGAAATCTTATTCAGCCATGAAAAAGAATGAAGTTCTGATGCGTGATACCACATTGAGTAACCTTCGAAACATGCTAAGTGAAAGAATCCAGACACAAAAGGTCACATTTTGTATGATCTCATTTATAACCTGTCTAGAAGAAGCAGATCCATAGAGACAAAAGTGATTGTCAGGCGCTGGGGGAGAAAGAAAGGGTGAATG
>NW_023209892.1:0-558 GCF_002007445.2 Ailuropoda melanoleuca
TGGCATTACAACAGCATTCGCTAGCCCCCAGCTCTGGTGTGAGCTGGTTTCAGCTGGAGCAGTCAGAAGCAATGCTCCAGAAAGCCGCAGTGTCCATGCCCAGGGCTGAACCTCAGCCAGGGTCAGGGGCGTTTCCAGCCTGACACCTCAGTTTCATGGCAATAACAAATTACCAGTCTTAAGGTCCAACATAAAGACAGCTGCTCACATAGCCCTGGTCCAGGGAGCCTCGCAGCTGTTATTATGGTGCTGTGGATGGACACGGAGGCTGCGAGCCTCACAGTTCACAGTAATGAGAGTCCCATCCAAAGGAGCTCTGTGGAAAGGTGTGGACAGGTAGAAAGGAGAACCAGGTTACTCTGAGTGTGTTTCCACTTCAGTCTGGGCTTTAGGGAGGGTAATTAACTGGAGAGATACTGANTTGGAGAGATACTGAGAGAAATTGCTGGAAATGTGGGTGGGGGGGAGACATTTACACAGTGCACATTATGGTTAGCCAAAGAATTTCTTTTTTTCCCTTCAGTTTTTATTTATTTATTTATTTATTTTGTTTTATTT
>NW_023209893.1:0-551 GCF_002007445.2 Ailuropoda melanoleuca
GCTGTGCCACCCAGGCGCCCCTATCATAAATAATGTTGCAGTAAACACAGGGGTACATGTATCCTTTCACTTAGTGTTTTGTATTCTTTGGGCAAATGTCCAGTAGTGGAATTATGGGATCGTATGGTGATTCTCTTTTAAATTTCTTGAGGTACGTCTGCAGTGGCTATACCAGTTTGCATTCCCACTAACAGTGCACGAGAGAGCCCATTAATTTCTTTTCCGTATCCCCACAGTATTTGCTGTGGTACTTACCAGGGTGTCCCTTAAGTTGTGTGGGATCCCAGGCAAATACTCCTTTGTGGCCCCTGTCCATATTACCAGTGTGATTGAAAAATGTATTATAAAATGTATGGGCCCTTTGAGGTGTATTGATTTATCAATGAAGATTTAGGATAATGGATAGAAAAGAGATACTTACACACTGATTTACTTCCCGGTCAGCGTACCTAATGGTTCTTCCCTCCAGGCACCATCTCTCCCTGACCATCTTTATTGCCAAAGGCACCATTCCCTGCAAATTCCAGGTCTCCCACCCTGTTGCTCATAAC
>NW_023209895.1:0-551 GCF_002007445.2 Ailuropoda melanoleuca
ATCAAGAACGTTAGCTTTGAAAGACGGACAAAACTTGTCGTGGAACTTTGGAGAATAATACCTCTTTTCTTAAAAGGGCTTCAGTTCACATCAAGCCCGTTTTCTCTTGTCTTCAGATTTCTTTCAAGGTTATGCAGGAAAATTAGTAATCACAGCTAAAGCCAAGACAGGAAGTGTCAGTTTCTGTAAATAAGACTCTTGCAAGTGGGTAACTTCAGAGCTCCTTTGTAGCAAAGACTAAAGGGCAGTGGTGTTCTCCCCAGTGTTTACCAGCTAAAAATAATGTCTTGAGAACAAATGAAAGACGCATAACATCAATATAATGAACATAAATGTAGTCAGGGACACAAATTGTAGAAAGCTGATAATGTCCACTGATCCTTTAGACCATATATTTGCTTTTTTCCCCATAAATCTAGCCATCTTACCCCACATTCTTTACAAATAAGCTTTCATTTTTTTGTTGTTGTTTACCAAAAAGATGCAAACATTTCATATTATGATTTTGGTACACGTTCAATGTAGAGTTTATGTAAACACTCATTGGGGCC
>NW_023209896.1:0-551 GCF_002007445.2 Ailuropoda melanoleuca
AACACCTGAAGGCACTTAGGTAAAATGAAGCAGGTATGAACCATGTGTCAGCTGCCTTGGAAGGGCTCACCCAGCATGGCCCTGGGAAGGGACGGGGGGCCCACATCTGTAGAAACCCTTCCTTGCCCAAGAATGATGGCATCTGGCAACATCCCACCAGCCAACGACAAAACTGGTCCACTTGTTTGCCCCACTGTCAAGGAATCCTTCACATCAGATGGCAAGAAAGACAAGATGGTTTAAAAAACAAAAATCCTATGCATCAAGCAAAAGTCAGAGCCACAACACCATGATGCAGGCAGGTGTCGAAAGCCACTTGAACACTCTTTAGAGTCCTCGGGGCTCCACTTGACATCGGTGGCCTTCACGTCCAAAGCCATGAGCTATAATTAAGAGCAGGGGGAGCCACTGCCCCAGCTGCTGGGCTGAGGGCCAGGGCTGGCTGACAAGCTCAGCGAGAACAGCTGGAACGGACAGGACATCCCAGAAGGGCACAGCTGAGGGGCTTAGCCCTCTGAATAGGGTCGCCAGATCTGGCACATAAATATACA
>NW_023209897.1:0-551 GCF_002007445.2 Ailuropoda melanoleuca
TGGGGGAGATGGAGCTGGCATACTAGAGTCACCTGGGAAGTAATTTTCTAAAGATGCATGTTCCTCTATCAAGGAAAGAACATCCCTTTGCTGAGAAATATAACAAAATCATTGAAGGAACAAATGCTTTAGGAATTCCAGAATGATTCCAATATTTGACTTCATAAAAAACAGTGAGCTAAGGTAAAGGTGCTGAAATGATATATAATACTTGCTTACATTTGAGCTTCCTAGAGGAGACAGCAAAAAGGGAAACTCAGTATGATATATAATAATGGGAATTTTAAAATTTCATTTATGCTGCTTTGAATTTTGAAAGAAGTTGATTCTAAAGGACATACAATAGTTAGTAGAACAGTCTTAGAGAAAAGATACCTGTTCTTTGAATTTTTAAATTTTATTTTTCACCCTACCAAAAAATATCAGAGAGTAAAGTATAACCAATATACATATAACCACCATCCAGGTTTGACAATTAATATTTTGTCATATTTAATTTGTATGGTTTTTGCTTAAACATGTTAATGTATAATAAATATAATATTATGCCA
>NW_023209898.1:0-551 GCF_002007445.2 Ailuropoda melanoleuca
ATGAAAAGAAAACAAAACTCCTCTGGAAGGACGCTTCAACAGCATAGGGCACATAGGAATTTCCAGAAGAATGGGTTGAGGAGCAGAGAACGGTGAAGATGAGCTCAGAATGGGGAAAAAATGATACACACTCACAAACCATGCAAGGAAATGTATACAACCAGGAGTCAGAAGACAAGACCTAATATCTTAAGAGCTTGAGTTAGTGGTCTGACTCCGTAAAATACATAACTTTAAAGTGATTAAATACATAAAAGTAGAAATAGAAACTACAATCCAAGAATTAGAATCTTTTGAAGGCAAAATATATCTGTAAAGATCCAAAAAAAAACTTATGGAAACAAGAGACACTGAAATTTGAAAAACTGGTAGATAATAAAAATCAGTCATATTTTTAATGTTGTAATGATTTTCTTACGTGGAGTGAGGTATTTGCTACTACTTGGGATTGTTGAATGTTCAAAATATTAAGCTTTTAAGTCTCTCAAGCACAGATACCTTTAAATATTTAAATTCTGCTAATGATGAGAAAGTAGATATTTGAAAAAAAT
>NW_023209899.1:0-1207 GCF_002007445.2 Ailuropoda melanoleuca
GCCAGACTTATTCAAAAGAATAGAGAAAGGACCCAAATTAATAAAATTATGAATGAAAGGGAAGAGATCACAGCCAATACCAATGAAATAGGAAGGATCATTAGAAATTTTTATCAACAGCTTTATGCCAATAAATTAAACGACCTGGAAGAAATGGATGCCTTCCTGGAAACTGAAACAGGAAGAAATTGATTATTTAAACAGACCGATTAATTATGAAGAGATTGAAGCAGCGATCAAAAACCTCCCCAAAAACAANTCCCCAAAAACAAGAGTCCAGGGCCTGACGGAATCCCCAGGGAATTCTACCAAACATTCAAAGAAGAAATAACACCTATTCTCCTGAAGCTGTTTCAAAAAATAGAAAAAGAAGGAAAACTACCAAACTCATTCTATGAGGCCAGTATTACCTTGATCCCCACACCAGGCAAAGACCCCATCAAAAAGGAGAATTACAGACCAATTTCCCTGATGAATATAGACACCAAAATTCTCAACAAGATCCTAGCTAATAGGATCCAACAGTACATTAAAAGGATTATCCATCAAGACCAAGTGGGATTCATCCCTGGGATGCAAGGGTGGTTTGACATTTGCAAATCGATCAGTGTGATAGATCATATCAACAAGAAAAGAGTCAAGAACCATATGATCCTCTCAATTGACGCAGAAAAAGCATTTGACAAAATACAGCATCCTTTCCTGATTAAAACCCTTCAGAGCGTCCCATTCCTCAATTTCATAAAAACCATCTATGAAAAGCCTACAGCGAGTATCATTCTCAACAGGCAAAAGCTGAAAGCCTTTCCCTTAAGGTCAGGAACACGACAAGGATGCCCACTCTTGCCATTTTTATTCAACATAGTACTAGAAGTCCTTGCAACAGCAATCAGACGACAAAAAGGGATAAAANTCGACAAAAAGGGATAAAAGGTACCCAAATTGGCAAAGAAGTCAAACTCTCTCTTTTCGCAGATGACATGATACTCTATATAGAACACCCAAAAGACTCCACCCCCAAACTACTAGAACTTATAGCGCAATTCAGTAATGTGGCGGGATACAAAAATCAATGCTCAGAAATCAGTTGCATTTCTATACACGAAAAATGAGACTGAAGAAAGATAAATTAGGGAATCCATTCCATTTACAATAGCACCAAAAATCATATTTTATCTTGGAATTAACTTAACCAGAGACGTAAAAG
>NW_023209900.1:0-551 GCF_002007445.2 Ailuropoda melanoleuca
AAAGTGGCACTGCGTGAACTTTCACGTTATGTGAAACTTTCACGTTTCTCTCTGCTGAGTAAAATCTTGCAGAGACACGAGGAGGGGGCTGAGGTTGAATGTATGCAGATGCAGACAGAGCGTTTGACTTGCTCTGAACATGTGGAAGACGTTCACTCATTCCATTCCATTCACACTGTAAGTCACAGGGGAGAGCACAAGTGTTCACTGTTGCCCCCAGAAAGCATAAGATGACGATGCTAAGTCACTACCTATAAAATGTAAATATTCATTAATTTTACTTTTATCGATTTGTCATTTAGTGCACATACATCATTTATCGTATACTAACTAATGTTACTGGAGGTTACATGGCAAGCTGTATAAACAGTTTGTGTAATAGGAACGCAGGAATGGAAAAGATTTGAAATGATGTAGTCTAGCCTTCACTTGCCTGCTTCAGGCTGGAAAGCCCGCAGCCTCAGTAGGAAATTCATTGTCATCCCCCAAAAGAAAGAGCTTCATACAGCTTAAAAGCGATTCCCTCATACAAGGATATCTGATAAAAATTA
>NW_023209901.1:0-551 GCF_002007445.2 Ailuropoda melanoleuca
GCAGGGAGCCCAATGCAGGGCTCAATCCCAGGACCCTGGGATCATGACCTGAGCCGAAGGCAGATGCTTAAGGACTGAGCCACCCAGGCACCCCCCACACCTGGACTCTTATCATGGCCAGCCCCATGAAAAATAAATAGATCCTCCTCCTTTAAGTTATTCCCTTTCAGATTTCTATAGCTATATCCTAACAGACATGGCACTATGTGCATTCACTAAAGTAAAGGAATTCTAGAACATTCATTTAAATTGCCAGCTCCACAAGCACCCAGGGTCTTAAGAACTCATTGTTTGGGGCTGCCGGGAGTTAGTCAGTACCAATGAACCCTGTGCCCTGACCCCAAAGCCATGGCCTGGGAATATCAGTCAGGTCTCCATTCTCTGTCACTTACTACGGAAGCATTGGCATGAAATTTAAGGAATCAGGGGAAAGTAGTATACCAGGGTTTGTAGAAAAGGATTTAGAGTGATGTTTAAAATACAGAATGGGAGAAGATATTTACAAATGTCTTATCAGATAAAGGGCTAGTATCCAAAATCTATAAAGAACT
>NW_023209902.1:0-551 GCF_002007445.2 Ailuropoda melanoleuca
ATCAGATCCAGCATTCTTTTTTCTTTTTCTTTAAAGATTTTTTATTTATTTATTCGACAGAGATATTCTACCTACACTTGTTCATTGAGTCTTAAGAATAACACTGTAAGGCAGGTATTATTATCTACTTTACACATAAGTCAACTGTAGAGATTAAACACATTTCCATCACTTACCTAGGAAGTGAATGAATCCAGGACTTGAATCTAAAATCTATGATTTTATCATCTTCTTTTTAAAGATTTTATTTATTTATTTGTTAGAGAGAGAGAGAACACAAGCAGGAGGAGATGCAGAGGGAGAAGCAGGCTTCCCACTGAGCAAGGAGCCTGATGCAGAACTCGATCCCAGGACCCTGGGATCATGACCCAAGACAAAGGCAGATGCTTAACCAACTAAGCCACCAGGCGTCCCTAAAGTCTATGATTTTATTTTATTTTATTTTAAAGATTTTATTTACTTATCTGACAGAGATAGAGGCAGCCAGTGAGAGAGGGAATACAAGCAGGGGGAGTGGGAGAGGAAGAAGCAGGCTCCCAGCGGAGGAGCCT
>NW_023209903.1:0-1862 GCF_002007445.2 Ailuropoda melanoleuca
CTCTCTGAGGCCTTTTTGTCTCCTATGTGAAATTAGGAACTTTGACTAAGTTAGTGACTTCCATACCATTGGAAAAAAATTTTTTTCAAAGAATAGAACTTAATTTTTTTGCATTAAACTGTATTGTATAAAACAGAGACAAGTAGAGCTCTTTAGCTAAAGGAGAGATGAGACTACACCTGTAGACTTCCTTGTCCCTCAATCCTGCTGTGTCCCCAGTGGAACCTTAGATTTCTATGGGCGATAGTTTGAAAACTAACACTTATGAGAAAATCCTTCTAGTTAATAATTCTTCGAATTAAAATTTGCAGATACATTTTACATTGTTTTTCTGTGTATAATTTTCTCAACCTCCTATGTTTTTGATAAATGGAAAAGTATAAATAAAATTGCAAATGTGTTCTCTTTATTAATGGACCTCAAGCTGTTTCTACCATCTAAACACAGTTCTCACCTGGAAATAAACAAAGGTCCCAGAAGTAAATATTCAGGAAAAGAGCTTTTTGGGGAAAAGATAATAACATTACATCGATAGTTCTTTAAGTCACGCCATATAAAAAAGTGGTTTATATCTTACATAGCATTTATTAATGGTAATATAAAATTGCTTCAATAAAAGCGTCTCCCATCAAGTGGTATTGAGTTACTAATTTGACAAGGCCAGTCTTGTAATGCTGTCAGATTATTCATTTTATAAGACCTGAAAGAATGTTATGGTCAAAAAGTGTTATGGTTTCTCAAAAAATTAAAAGTAGAAATACCGTACAATTCAGTAATTCCACTACTGGGTATTTACCCAAAGAATANTTGTCAGATTATTCATTTTATAAGGCCTGAATAGAATGTTATGGTCAAAAAGTGTTACGGTTTCTCAAAAAATTAAAAATAGAAATACAGTACAATTCAGTAATTCCACTACTGGGTATTTACCCAAAGAAAATGAAAACACTAATTAGAAAAGTTGTACGCACGCCTATGTTTTTTGAAACATTATTTACAATAACCAAAGGATGGAAGCAACCTCAGTGTCCATCAACAGATGAATGGATAAAAAAGATGTGTTATATGTATACAGTGAAATATTAGTCAGCTATAAAAAAGAATGGGATCTTGCCATTTGTGACATTGGTAGAACTAGTATTATGCTAAGTGAGATAACTCAGAGAAAGGTAAATACCATGTGATTTCCCTTACACGTGGAATCCAAAAGGCTAAACTACTAATAGCCTACTGGTGACTGGAAGCCTTGTCGATAACATAACTAGTCCATTAACCCATGTTTTGTACATTACATGTGTTATATACTATATTCTCGCCCTAAAATAAACTAGAGAAAAAAAATGTTACTGGGAAAAACAGCAGGAAGAGAAAATACACTAATACAGTATCAAACAAAGTCTACGCGTAAGTCGAGTAGACCTGCACAGTTCAAACCCATGTTGGTCAAGGATCAACTGTATATTACAAGTATTCCCATGTAGAATATTCTTTCTTAGACCTTTCTTATAAAAGGTATCCTCTCGTTGCATGCCCAAAATGAGGTCTAAAGTAGGGTACTGGGGTTCCTGGGGACTCAGTCGGTTGAGTGCCTGCCTTCAGTTCAGGTCATAATTCCAGGGTCCTGGGAGAGAGCCCCGCCCACTTCAGGCTGTCTGCTCAGTGGGAAGTCTGCTGCTTGCACTTCTCTGCTCCTCCTCCCACTTGTGCCCCCCCCTTTATCTCTTAAAATAAAATTGCTGCTATAAACATTGGGGTGCAGGTGCCCCTTCAGATCATTACATTTGTATCTTTGGGGTAAATCCCTAGTAGTGCAATTGCTGGGTTGTTGGGTAGCTCTATTTTCAACTTTTTGAGGAACCTCC
>NW_023209903.1:1893-2121 GCF_002007445.2 Ailuropoda melanoleuca
TATTCCCACCAACAGTGTAAGAGGGTTCCCTTCCTCTGCATCCCTGCCAACATCTGTCGTTTCCTGACTTGTTCATTTTAGCCATTCTGACTGGTGTGAAATGATATCTCATTGTGGTTTGGATTTGTACTCATTTCCCCGATGCCGAGTGACGTTCAGCATTTTTCATGTGTCCATTGGCCATTTGTATGTCTTCTTTGGAGAAATGTGTGTTCATGTCTTCCACCC
>NW_023209904.1:0-551 GCF_002007445.2 Ailuropoda melanoleuca
AACGCCGGGATCACGCCCTGAGCTGAAGGCAGACGCTTAACCGCTGTGCCACCCAGGCGCCCCTCTAATTACATTTTTTGCTACATTTTTTCTAATTACATTGTGACATTAGACTATAACATGCCAATGTACTTCTATCATTTTTATTATGCTCTTGAGTTACTGATTTCAAAAACAATATTTGCTTTTTTCCAAAGTAAAGCATTTTATAACTAATAACCCCTTATTCCATACATATCTGAACAATAAGAAATTTACAATCCAAATATGCCAGAAACTGAATCAACTGAAGACACTCAGTTGTACAAATAGAAAATTTGGAAATATAGTTTATCACTGTCTCACACTAATAGTTTATCACTGTCCCCTTCTTCATTACTTAATTTTTGGGGGGACCTCTCCTTATTAGTCTCTGAGCCCAGCCTAAAGTATCAGGTAAAATTAGAATTTTTCTAATTGAAAGAATCAATGACTATCTTGTATTTCTTTCTACTTCCTCCATGTTATCAAGCTAAGAAAAAAGATGGTTAGGGGCGCCTGGGTGGCACAGC
>NW_023209905.1:0-551 GCF_002007445.2 Ailuropoda melanoleuca
ATCTTCCCCCAAATGTAGAAATTCATGTGGCCATAAACAATGTATGAGGATGTTCTAATTCTTTGTGATATTTTCAATTTTGATAACCTGAATAAAAACTTACAGACATCTCATTTTTAAAAAATTTAGGGAGGGTATGTGATGGAATGAACAGTGGGTATTATATAAGACTGATGTATCGCTGACCTCTACCTCTGAAACCAATAATACATTATATGTTAATTACTGGAATTTAAATGAAAAAAATAGTTTGGATGATGTTGACCATAGTTTATTTGACATTCACATTTCGTCTTCCATATTCACATGCTTTCCTCTGTAAAGATTCTGTCTTATTTTTATTTTTAAATTGGATTTTTTCTTTATAATTTGGCAAATGTGTAGGTAGATATATCAGCACACTTTGATTGCCTTAAGAGTTGCACATGTTCTCTTCTAGTTTCTTGCTTTGCTCTACTTCTGATAACAGATGTATGAAAGGGGGATACTGAGAAAGGATAGCTCATGTGAATGTTTTGGGGGATTTGGTTATCAATTGGATTCCAGTTATA
>NW_023209906.1:0-551 GCF_002007445.2 Ailuropoda melanoleuca
AATCAATGCTCAGAAATCAGTTGCATTTCTATACATGAACAATGAGACTGAAGAAAAAGAAATTAGGGAATTGACTCCATTTACAATAGCACCAAAAAAATCATACGATATCTTGGAATTAACTTAACCAGAAAGGTAAAGGATCTATATTCTAGAAGCTACAGAACACTGTTGAAAGACAGTGAAGAAGGCAGAAAAAGATGGGAAAACATTCCATGCTCATGGATTGGAAGAATAAACATAGTTAAAATGTCTATCCTACCCAGAGAAATCTACACTTTCAATGCCATCCCTATCAAAATACCATTGACATTTTTCAAAGAGCTGGAACAAACAACCCTAAAATTTGTGTGGAACCAGAAAAGACCCCGAATCACCAAGGAAATGTTGAAAAGGAAAAACAAAGCTGCGGGCAACATGCTGCCTGATTTCAAGCTATACTAAAAAGCTTTGATCACAAAGACAGCATGGTATTGCCAAAAAAACAGACACATAGACCAATGGAACAGAATAGAGAACCCAGAAATGGACCATCGGCTCTTTGGGCAACT
>NW_023209907.1:0-551 GCF_002007445.2 Ailuropoda melanoleuca
AATTCTATCAAAGAGAAGGGGCCCTGGTAGACAAACTAAATAAACTTTGAAATAAATGATTCAGGTTTGATTATATATCCTAACGGGAAAGCAAACAAATAATTAATAACTAAATATTGATCTATACTTGAAGCCAAGAAAATAAACAACAGGCAGATTTGAGACCTAAATACAAAAGCTAAAGCAATAAAGCTTCTGTAACATAACATAGACTATCTTTATAAACTTGGAGTGGGGAGGACAGGCAGAGACTTATTTTAAAAGGGGACAAAATATACATAGATGATAAAAGAAAGGATTAATAAAGTAGACTTATTATATCCAAATGTACACAGATATCCTACAAATATGTAAGAAAAAAATAGATAACCCTAGAAGTAAGTAAAAAAATTGAATAGACCCTTCATCCAATAGGTGATCCAAATAGCCAATGTGAATTGCTCAAAATCATTAGGCATCAAGGAAATGCAAATCCAAAGTCAAATGAAATATGACTGCATAACCACTAGAATGATAAAAATTGAAAAAAATATTAGCAGGTAAGGAGAAAA
>NW_023209908.1:0-551 GCF_002007445.2 Ailuropoda melanoleuca
AAGAAAACCACACCATCTTAAGTTTGAAAGGCATATTTTCCATGAAGATTAAAATCTAACTATAAATCTGTACATTCTCTATTAATTATTTAAAGGACTATAATCTCCATAGGACTACCTTTTCATATAGAAAGTATCTGGGAATTGCCATCTCTCAAAGGAATCCTCCCTCTATCACATCAGGAAACACCAAGGAAACGGCGTATGTTCAGGGATCAAATTAATCGGAAAAATCCCAATTCTGCAACATACCATTAGGTGTACAGCATGAGAAGTCAGCCATACCTCAGATCTTACTTTCCTCATCTCTGAACTGACAATAATTACTCAAGTTTCTTAGAATGTGAACATTCAGTGGGATAGAATACGGAACACACAGGACACGTCACTGACACATCTCACATCCTCCCCTCTGGTCTGTCAGCTGTAACCTCCCCCAGTGAGCAAGTGGTTAATACACGCTGTCTGATGGTGCTAATGATGATTTTTTTCTTTTCTCTGTTTTATGTTTTTAAACATTGCCACATTGTACTTTGCACCATTGCAAAAAA
>NW_023209909.1:0-551 GCF_002007445.2 Ailuropoda melanoleuca
CATTAACCATCATTAAGTATGTTGAACACTAACTCTGTGGCCAATTCTATGCAAGACATTATAGCAGAGAACAAGAGACTAAGACACATGAAGCCTTTTGCAAATATGTGAATAGGAAATCCTTGTTTCTCAGTGTATATGGACATGCAAAAGGAAGTCAAATAAGTCAGAGCTCTTAGCCCTGATTACCTAGACAAGAGTTTGTCACATGTAGTTATCAACATGTATTTGTAGAAGGAAGGCAAGATCAGGGTGGGTGGACGACGGTAGCTGTCAGATTTCTGCAAGACATAGGATTTGAGGTATTTGAAAAAGGCTTGGAAGAGAGAGCAGCCATCCTAAGTGAAGTAGAGAAATAAAAACAAGAAGAGCAGTTAGAGAAGAAGGTGAAAAATGTGGGCATAATATCACCCATTATTATAATAAAGACATTGTATAAAGCACCATTAAATTTACAATAGTCTCATAATAACTTCCTAAAATCTGTAACTCATGTGCCCTTTACTTTGATTTTTGAGTGGTGATTAAGCCTTTTCATGCTGATAAGATAT
>NW_023209911.1:0-1539 GCF_002007445.2 Ailuropoda melanoleuca
GGATCCTTGGCTGCATGTTTTTCTCTGAAAGAGCTTTAAAAATGCCCCCCCCCAACCCTTTCTCTCATTCCCTGTATAGACAGGTCTGACGTAATTCTGATACCTTTGCCTTGGTACGTGAGAAATTTCTTTGCCCTCGCCACTTTCAATACTGTATCCTTGGATCTAATATTTGCGAATTGCNTTTGCGAATTGCACTATGACATGCCGTGGCGTAGGTTTGTCCTGGTTGAGCTTGGATGGGGTCCTCTCTGCCTCTTGGACACGAATGCTTGTTTCCCTTGCTAGATTAGGGAAGTTTTCAGCTACAATTTGTTCAAATATCTCTTCTAGACCTCTGTTTTTCTCCACCCCTTCAGGGATGCCGATGATTCTGACATTGGATCGTTTCATAGAGTCAGTAATCTCCCGTAATCTACATTCCTGTGCGTGGATTTTTTTGAGTCCAGCTTCTATTTTCGTTTTTTCTTCTACTAACCCATCCTCCAATTCGCTGATGCGTTCCTCTGCCTCAGTGACCCTGGCCGTCAGANTTCAGAGCCTCTAGTTTTGCCTGCATTTGGCTCATAGAATTTTTAATTTCTGCCAAATTTGCTCTCATTTCTGCCCTTAGAGATTGTATATTCTCATTAACATTTTCGTTAATACTTTTTTCAAGTCTACACATCATCTTGACCATTGTTACTCTGAATTCCATTTCTGATAATTTGGTTATATCCATATCCATTAGTTCTGTGGCAGAGGCCACAGACTCATTGTCTTTTCTTTGCTGGGGGGGATTTCTCCTTCTCGTCATTCTGATGAGGAGAGGTTGCGGGGTTGTCCAGAGCCCAAATTATTGACCTGGATCCAGGCTGTGCGCCCTTGTTTTATAGGGATCTTAGGGATGTGGGCTTCTTGATTTTTCAGCCTGCCTTCTGGGGGAGGGGCCTGCCNCTTCTGGGGGAGGGGCTTGCCACTCCGATACTCAGGCAACCCTGTTTGGATAGAGACTCCGTGTCCCCTGCAAGGGGTGATGGGGATGGGCACACTGTGAGCCGGTATTTCCAGGCTTTTGTTCTCTGGCAGCTTTCCCTGATGGTTTGCTGTGCCTCTTCTAAGAATCAGATCAGCAGTGGTCGAATCTCAGCCTCTGTCTCAGAACAGAGGGGTTGTGGACCATTCTCCACTGCTGTTCTGGCCACTTTAACTCTGTTTCTGTTGGCGCTGCTCAACCCTGCAGCATCCTGGGATGTGCGCCCCACACCAGGGGTCCCAACCCTCACTTCCAGGGCCGGCATGTCTCTGTCCTTTGTTTTTTACACCACCAGCCACCCCGCATTCTCCCAGAGCTCCCGGTCTCAGTCTGGTTCCAGTGAGCACACCAGAGCTCTGTTTCAGTCTGGTGGCTCGCGCTCCCCGCTCACTGTCTCAGTCTGCTGTCTCATGGGTGCGGGTCCATGGTCCGTCCTCTCCCCCGTGCAGGTGACTACCGCTTCCCGGCGCCCTGACACGGCGGCTCCCTCCCCCTTCTGTTTATCTTCCGATATCTGTGTGCGG
>NW_023209914.1:0-799 GCF_002007445.2 Ailuropoda melanoleuca
AAATTCTGACTCAAAGAGTCTAGGATAGGGTCAGGACATTAAAAACTTCTCAGCTTATTCAATTGTGTAAGAAGGATTGAGAACTAGTGCCATAGAATGTTCTCACAGACTCCAAATTTGGATAGCCAAAATTTATCTTTCTAAGATAATTCTAATTAACAACTCCTTCACAAATCTTCCCAGATCACCCTCTCCTGGAGAAAGTTCTCTAAATGCCTTGATACTTTGTCTCTCTCAATCCTTATACCTGCAGGTCTTTCTTGATCTGAGTGAAAGTTCTTCAAACCATATTCACAAATCTTTTTTTTTCTTTGAATTTTTGCTCCAAATAAGTCATCCTTCTTAACATGTTAGATAAATATTGAATGAATACTTTGATGAAGTGTTTTTAGATGGTTGAGAGAATGCTTACTTATTCACTACAGTTGAATGGTGAGTAGTAGTTGATTTTAGGAAATCTGACCTAAGGGGAGAATAGTTTCCTTTACGTCTCATCTACAAACCTGGCTAATAAGTTCGTTTAGCCCTCTCACACTCTCTGTCGACATGTGTTTATTTCTAATAATTCACAATTCAATCTGTTGTTAAAGCAACAAGAAAATCAGGGTTAAGTAAATTTATAGATGAGCCAGCTCTTTTATTTTAGCTCTAATATAAACTTTCNATAATATAAACTTTCTTCCTGAGCAATTCTTTTCGCCATAGCTACCAACAACCATAAAAATGGGTCAATGAGCAAGTCCACATTTTTCCTTCTCTCAAACTCAAGTCCCTAGAAAAAAGACACTAAATCCATCTG
>NW_023209915.1:0-551 GCF_002007445.2 Ailuropoda melanoleuca
GCACAGGAGGGAGTGAGGGAGAAGTGCAGTTGTAAAAAATGATAAATATTACATGCGTGCTTTATACAAAGAACGAAGATGTTGTTGGCCTTAGATTGAAAGAGAATTTTGAAATTTGTATGTGTGCTAACAAAAACGGAGTTTCACTCCAGGCGTTCAGCAAACAATGGATATTTACTGTGCTGGGCACTCTGCCAAGTGATGGGGAGAGAGGGGAGCACTAGACTGGCATTCCAGCCCTCCAGGACGTGAGGGGAAGGGTAAGAGGGATGGGTGTACTCATGAATAGCTCATCCGTACTGAGAATTATATCATTCTAAGCACTTCTCACGTATTAGACCATTACAGCCTCTCAATCATGGAAAGTAGGTCACATTATTGTTCCCATTTTAAAACAAACAACTGAGGAAGGGATAACTTGACCAAGGGCACAAAGCCAGCAAGTGGTGGCACTGGTATATGAACACTGACTGTCTTGCTCTGGAACCTCCGAGCATAAACAAAACACGCTTTCTTACCCAGCACCTTGTTTGGCACTATGGGAGATACGC
>NW_023209916.1:0-551 GCF_002007445.2 Ailuropoda melanoleuca
AGAAGCAGGCTTCCCGCTGAGCAGGGAGCCAGACATGAGGCTGGATTGCAGGACCCTGGGATCATGACCTGAGCTGAAGGCAGACGCTTAATGACTGAGACACCAGGCGCCCCAGTGTCTGACTTGGTTTAACTTGGGTCGTGATCTCAGGGTCCTGAGATGGAGTCCTGTGTGGGGCCCTGTGCTCAGCAGGGAGTCTGCTTGAGATTCTCTCCCTCTCCTTCTGCCCCTCCTCCCACTCTCTCCCTCTCTCTAAAATAAATAAATAAAATCTTAAAGAAAAGAACAATAAGGATTAAAGACAAACGTCAAATGGATTGTAAAACATTTTTCATCTTTCAAGTTGTACATATTGTGTCTATGGTGAAATACGTGTGTGAAGGATCCAATCTGCAAGTGAAACCAATAATATAAAATTAAAACTGAATAATGGCCTCCATGCAAGCCCAAATAACGGGCTCCCTGCAAGAAGCCTGATGACGAGAACCCTTGTGGAGTGTGAGGTGGAGTGAGGCTCTGGAGCAATCTTAGAGGAGTGAGGAAGAAGACCA
>NW_023209917.1:0-551 GCF_002007445.2 Ailuropoda melanoleuca
GCTGTCCACCCAGGCGCCCCGTCGCTTATTTATTTTTAACTCGCACTTCAATGGTTGCGGTATGGAAGAGCACTGTGCTGCAGACGCCGTGGGCTACTGTGGTCAGGCAGAGCTCCATGAAGCAAACAATAGAAGGCATAGAATAGTTTTGTGCCAGGAATGTCAATAGAGTTCTCAGGATTCTGTGAAGAGGACATAAGCTTGGTTTCTTTGTTATTCATTGCAGCATGCCCAACACTTCGAACAGTGCCTCCTCCAGGGCAGACACTTGCAATGGAAGGGAATGAATGAGTTTACCATGGGTATTTTTCATGTTGGAATGGAGTGGAGAGATAACAGAAGTAGGCATTGTCATGGTCTTTGCATGAGATAATATGGCCTTCACCTAGAGGACATAAAAAGAAAGGAAGAAATTGCTGTCCAAAAGCCCTTCAACAAATGCTATGGTTACTCAGCAGATAACTTATACTACATTAAAAAGTTGGCAAAATGTTTTAATTTATTTAAAGAAAATGTGAATGGATGAGATAAACCCAGGCTCTCCCACTAAA
>NW_023209918.1:0-551 GCF_002007445.2 Ailuropoda melanoleuca
CCCCCCCCCTCCGAGCAGAGGGCCTCAGGCACAGCCCTTCTTCCCCGATTCCCCAGATTGCCTTACCTTTCTGGCTCCTGTGACGGATGATAAGGCCCAGCCCAAGGAAGATCAGCCCCAGCACAAAGCCTCCGATGCCACTCAGCATCTTGCTCCGGGCAGATTCAGACTGTGCCCCTGGGGAGCAGAGCCTGAGTGTCAGCGTTGTCCCCACAACCCCCAGGGTCCCTTTGGGGAACGTGAAGTCCAGTCTGAGACACAGGAGGTAGAGGTGCCAGGGGAAACTAGTGCTCCCTTCTGAGCACCCCTAGGGGAGGGAAGGACCCACCAAGAGATCCTTGCACACACTGGGTATGTGAGACAGAGGGCGAACCTGAAACCCACTCCTCCAGACACACCCATAACCTCAGACTCCAACACCCCAGTCACCAGCCAGAGGAGTAAATGCTGCAGAGCTGCAGGGCTGGGCTGTGGGGCCAGGTGTGGAGAACAATCTCCATAGTATCTAGAAAGACAGTGAGATCAAGAGTCTTCTGTTGCCTCTGCCATGG
>NW_023209919.1:0-551 GCF_002007445.2 Ailuropoda melanoleuca
AATGATTTTATTTATTTATTTGACAGAGAGAGAAAGAGCACAAACAGCAGAAACAGCAGGCAGGAGGAGCGGGAGAAGCAGGGAGCCTGTTGTGGGGCTTGATCCCAGGATCCTGGGATCATGACCTGAACCAAAGGCAGACACTTAACCAACTGAGCCACCCATGTACCCCTGGAGTTCTTTTAAACAAGGATATAGTGTTATTAGCTCTGAATTTGGCAATGATCTACATGAAAAAATGAGAGGTTCTAAACAAAAAAGAAGTGAAAAAGAAAATTTGAATACAAGGATGTTGTAATTGTATTAACAAATATTAAAGAAATAGATGGTGGAAAAGTTCTTGGCACATAGTAAGATGCTAAATAAACAATGGCCCCCTATAGTTCAGATTGAGGACAAGTTTAAGAGAAAGGTGCTAAAGACACATAAAATACTGCATAATTCCTCATCTGGAGTATTATAAAAAAGATTTAAATCCTATCCAAAATATTTCCTTTTACTGAACTACTGGGTAAGACATTTATTTTGGATGCTTGACATGTGACCAGGCT
>NW_023209920.1:0-551 GCF_002007445.2 Ailuropoda melanoleuca
ATCACAGGCATTCCCAGGAGTCACAGACTCTTGCACACTGTGCCCACCAATCCCCTTTGTTCTGTTTCTTGTTCTCCACTCCCTGCTCTTGGCTTTCTTCCTACGCCTCTGATGCTGCCTGGCTGGCTGTAACCCTAACCAGCTCGGGGACGGAGCAGGCTGGGAGGGTTCCTAAAGTGGCTGTCCAGACAATGAGTACTGTCTTCTGCTTGTGTTGTCCTACTTTGCTCTTGCTGTACATGACTTGGTCATTGTGCAACCACTGTGCTTTGGCAAGGGCGAGCAAATGGACACTGAATGCCACAAAGCATACATAATCAGGGCAAGCTTTGTCACCGACCAGTAAATCAAATCCAGTTCAACCCAATCCAGTCCGATGCAACACGATCCAGTCCAACACAACACAAATATAATCCAATCCAACACAACACAATAAAATCCAATCTAACACAACCCAACGTGGCCCAGCCTAACACAATGCAACACAACACAATGCAATCCAATCCAACCCAACATAACTGAATACAAGACAACACAATAAAATAAAATAA
>NW_023209921.1:0-551 GCF_002007445.2 Ailuropoda melanoleuca
AATTTAGCAGAATTAGTGTGAAGTGACTTTCACCGAGTGAATTTATGTTGTTTTATAGTGATTACTATGACCTATTTTAAGTAGATAGAACCCAACTACTCAGGAATTCCCTCTAGCTACCACAGGGCCTTTATGTTGACTGGGTCCCAGTTGTATCCCCTCTGGACTACTTTCCTGATCCAGATTAATGCCCTTCTGTTATTGACCTGTTGACGCATCCATTTGCAATGGATAAATGTCTAGAGATGGGAAATTGGGCTGACCATACAACATACTGCAGAAAAGATTACCATAACTTCTGATGCTGAAGAGACCTATTTAGGAGGTAGGAAGTAACTAATCCCACATTAAATGGATTAAACACTGCTGAGGACACAATGAAGTTAGTCCATTTTCTGAATTATATATTAATGTGATATAGCACAAATATAATGAGGTCCATAGATGGAAGAAAATGAAAACATTAGGAGGCAGTATGATGATTAACCTGTTTTCAAGTTCGGCTAACATGTTGTGATTATAAAATCAGAAAAAAAGTTTTTGATAGAGTA
>NW_023209922.1:0-156 GCF_002007445.2 Ailuropoda melanoleuca
ATTTATTTATTTATTTATTTTTAAAGATTTTATTTATTTATTTGACAGAGATAGACACAGCCAGCGAGAGAAGGATCACAAGCAGGGGGAGTGGGAGAGGAAGAAGCAGGCTCATAGCAGAGAAGCCTGATGCGGGGCTCGATCCCATAACGCCAG
>NW_023209922.1:392-637 GCF_002007445.2 Ailuropoda melanoleuca
CTCTGAAAACCTGTTTGTTTCCCGGAGAAACAGATAAATTTCTGATATGATTTTTTTGGGTTATTTCTATTTTTTAATAAAATTAGGCAGAGGTTTCTCAATTTTATTGTGTTTTTTTTTTTTCAAAGAACCAGATCACGGTTTTTTTTTATCTGCTCTATTGTTTTATAGTTCTTTTTAAGATTTTATATATTTATTTGACAGGGACAGTGAGAGAGAGAACACAACAAGGGGAGTGGGAGAGG
>NW_023209923.1:0-551 GCF_002007445.2 Ailuropoda melanoleuca
ATTTTCTTCTAATTATAACAAAATCCCATGTTTTAAAATAAGTTTAAGATTAGGAAATGAAGCATTCAGTGTTACAATATTGTTATTTATATAAAAAGAAAAGTAACCAAACGACTTATAATCACAAAGGATATTCCATAAAAATGTTATCTAAATTTAATTCAACAACTCAAATATTTGAGCATTGACTATTAATAATAAAACAGGCTCTCTTAGCCTAAACAAAACAGACAAAAATATTTGCCTTCACGGAGCTTACATTCTTAAATTTTATTTTATTTATTTATGTGACAGAGAGACAGCCAGTGAGAGAGGGAACACAGCACGAGAGTGGGAGAGGAAAACAGGCTCCCAGCGGAGGAGCCATATGTGGGACTTGATCCCAAAACGCCGGGATCATGCCCTGAGCCGAAGGCAGACGCTTAACGACTGCACTACCCAGGCGCCCCATGGAGCTTACATTCTAACACAGTGAGATACATAAGCAAAACAAATAAAGTATATAGTATGTTAGCATGTTGGATGACGGTAAGAACTATAGATAAAATTTA
>NW_023209924.1:0-551 GCF_002007445.2 Ailuropoda melanoleuca
ATTCTTTGAAGACCTTTGCTCATCTGCATCCTTGTGGTTTTACACACCACACTGTCTGCTGGGGATGCCTGACCTTTTCTAGCCCTACCAAGCCTCCAGCCACCAGTCTCAGCTCAGACATCATCTCATAAGTGTTTCCCGAACCACTTGCCCTCCTGTGGTTGATTCCTCTCCTCTTTCTTTGTTCTTCCTCTGTGCTCTATACATCACCCAATTACCAAACTTGCCACATTGTATCGTGGTTGTTATCTCTGGACTGTCACCCAAGATAGAAATGACAGCCATTTTCTAATGAGGATCCTGAGTTACATAGGCACTGTGTAACTAGGAAAAGGGTGCAAAATTTGAACTAAAATCCTATGAACAGCAGGATAAAAACTCAAATTATTTTTTTAAAGATTTTATTTATTTGTATGGTGACTAACAATATAATAAAAAATATTTTTAAAGAAGATTTTATTTATTTATTTGACAGAGATGGCCAGCAAGAGAGGGAACACAAGCAGGGGAAGTGGGAGAGGAAGAAGCAGGCTCCCAGCGGAGGAGCCTGA
>NW_023209925.1:0-6128 GCF_002007445.2 Ailuropoda melanoleuca
AAAGTGTGTATCAGAGATTGGAAACTGTCATGAACCTGACACCATAAGGTGGATCTTGTTTTGTTGTAATCGCTGAGACCACGAATAACTTTTAAAGGGGTACTATGACTTTTGGACTCCAAATATATATTCACCACAACCTAAAAAGAAGTGGGAACCAGCCTGGATACCTTACCAGAAGGAACCACAAAAAATAACATCGGATGCAACAAGTTTCAATAAGTACATAATGACATTTTGTGAAAGTAAAATGCTATAGAGCAATGCAAAATGGGGATATTAGGAGATATATTTGAGGCTCTCTGATTTTTTCTCAATTGGCATAAGTAAGAATAAATGGTTCATTTGGGCTGAGTGTGAGGAGATTCTTAAATAAGCAAGGAGAAATTTAGAACATTTCACAGCAGATAGGATTAAAAACTGGGGGAAAAAGGTGTGTCCTAGAGAAATTTATATTCTAGTAAGAATCACAGTTTCCAAGAAGCCCTTCAACAGATGAATGGATAAAGAAGATGTGGTACATATATACAATGGAATATTATTCAGCCATCAGAAAGGATGAATACCCACCATTTGCATCAACATGGATGGAACGGGAGGAGATTATGCTAAGTGAAGTAAGTCAAGCAGAGAAAGACAATTATTATATGGTTTCACTCGTATGTGGAACATAAACAAAAGCACAGAGGACCATAGGGAAAGGGAGGGAAATCTGAAGGGGGAGAAATCAGAGAAGGAGACAAACCATGAGAAACTCTGGACACCAGGAAACAAACTGAGGGTTTCAGAAGGTAGAAGGGTGGGGGATAACAGGGTGATGGTTATTAAGAAGGGCACATGCTGTGATGAGCACTGGGTGTCATACACAACTAATGAATCATTGAACACTACATCAAAACTGAATGAAGTACTATACAGTGGCTAATGGAACATTAAAAAAAAAGAATCACAGTTTCCTCTTTCACAACACCCTCTCACTGCTTTAGTATTTTTTAAAACCCATTCTTCCTGAAATTCCTAGTGTACAGTACACACTTTTACGGTTTCTTTCATGTCTTATATTTTTTTTGGTAAAAACTGGGCATTTTAGATAACATATTGCAGCGAATGTGAATACTGACTTCTCCTCCCCTTTGAAAGTTTGTTGTTGTTTTCCTGATTATTTATCTAGAAATCAGGCTGGACCATTTTCTATTGTACTGAAGTCTCCTTCCCTGCAGTGTGAAGCTTCTGATGTTGATTCTTCGAGGGCATAAACTTGGGCATGCACACAGTCACCTTTGGATGACAGTTTCTTAAAAGGGGTCCCTTTGACTATTTCTTTCCCTTGTTTCTCTGTTAAGTTCTCTGCCTCTTTTGATATCACACAAGGATGGATAAGAAGTGTGTGAAACACTGTTCCAGAAGGAAAAGAGGCAGTAGCATAAACTATGAGCTATATGACAAAACTGAGGTTTCTACTTCACCTGAGATATTATAAATTTGCTTGATATTTCAATCATATAGAGGGAATTAGTAACCAATGCAATAACTAGCTGTTAAATTCCTCTTCGTATCCATTTCATAAGCTAGAATTTCTGCTTTGAAAATACAAAGCAACTATCCTATGTAGCCTGAAAAAACAAACGGAGTACAACAGCATTTGAAATGCTTCCATCAAGCATATTCAAAGCTCAATTTCACATTGGGTTTTTAAGGATCACATTTTAATGGATCAGTTCTAAAACCTATAATATGTGGCTAGTTGTCCATTTATAATAACTGCTAGAATTCCACTAATTATAGGAGTATTCCTATAATGTAATACCCTATATATATACTATATATATTATCTAATGTAACATACTATAATGTAATATTCCTATAATAGAATAATAGCACATAGATTGTGCAGTCTTCGATGATCCAAATTTAAACTCCAGAAGAAATAAATAAACCTAAAGTAGACTTGAAATATTTTTGTTCTTACCAGGATGACTCTTTGGCTGTGTCTCGATTTCCTTCTTTATTATACCTCTTCCGGTAACACCTGGGAGGGGGTCTGTATCAACCGCTATAGAGATAAACAGTTTCAAAGCACTTTTGTAAGGTAAATGTTAGCACATGTGTGTTTGTGTGTCTAGTATCCCTCTAATTAGCATTTCTTATTATAGGAGGAGAATTCTAATGAAATGTCTGGGTTGCAGAAACATAATACCTTTTAATCTGAAGAGCTGTTAGTAAACATGTAAGCCTCATTATACTGAAGCATAGAGATGTTTAGTGATTTGACAAAAGAGACATATCTGGGTAATGACCAAATTGATGCACAAATTGATGCTTCTTCTAGGGCTTTACCCAGAAAACATAAAGTGTTTTACAAATTTAAATCACCCCAGAGCATTTAACTTAATAGTATAACTTCCATGCACATTTTAAAAACACATTCATATGGTAGGGATATACCTAGTGAGGCAGGACTTAACAGTTTTTTCCCAGGTCAATTTACAAACTATGGTCAGTGGTCACAGAAATTCTTTGGCTTGTCCAGGAATATTTTAATGTTCTCCCTTTTATAAAGTTATGGCACTTTAAATCAAGTAGGCATCAGTGTTCTCTCAAAGTCCTCTTAGCATGTAGAACTTCTACTGGGGAGGAGGAAATGGGTAATTTGCAATAATGTGAACATTGGCATTGCATCCCTTTCCATTGGAGTCTTTACATGATTTTTAGCTTTTTCCTGGATGTGGAAACTACTGTGTAGGTCTAATGACAGAAAAAATAAAAAGAAACTCATCTAAAACAATTTCACATTGCAAAAGAAATAACTAGAATTAGCAACTCTGGGTTACCTATTGGGTGAAGTTTTGTGGGCAATAGGTTCTAACACACATATACCTGAAGTGGGAAGCATTGCTATGATCCAGACATCACAGGTTAGAAGTCTTGCTTTGGAGAAATGACTAAGCCCATGAACTGTAAAGTTTTCACTACCACCATGGCAGCAAAAAATATACTGCTACTGTAACCTAAACAGAGGCAGAGACCTGATGGGCCATCATTACTAAAACCAAAGACAAAACTGGATTGGGCAGAACAGGTTTTCAATAATTAAGTAATGACATTTATGAAAGTAATATGAACTATAGCAACACGTAACTGGAAAACATTGGCAGACACATTTTAGCCTTCTGGTCTTTCTCCAACAGATGTAATTAGAAGAACTGAGTCACATGAATTGAGAAAGCAAGGGATTCTTATATAAGGGGGAGGCAATGAGATTAGCCCTTGAGTGTAGATTGGGTTAAACATTAGGAGCAAAAAGGCATATGTGTTAATTTTCCTCCTTCACAATATCCTTCCATTGCTTTAAGTCCTTAAAAAAATCCTATGTTGCTAGAAGTTCTTGGAGTTATTCTTTTTAATATAGCATATTATACATATAGTATACAATTTTCCCATTTTAAATGTTTAATCAGTCATTATTAATATGATCATAGAAATGTGTAACAGTCAACACAATTGTAGAATGTACTTAAGATTTATACTCATCAAATTCCAGTGAGATTTAGAAATGTTACGACGTATTTTGGATATTGAGTTTTGTATGTTATTCAAAAGCCCTATTCTCTTTCCACACCTATAAATATAATTAACTATACTTCTTTCATTATTTATAAAACTTTTTGCCCTATAGAGAAACTGAAAGAAGAGCAAATATGTATAGATAGTGTTTGCTATATTAATCATTTTATTTATGACATCTAGTTCTCTTTCAGCCATTATTTTAAATTATATTCTCTGCTCTAATTTCTCTGCTCTCATTGTAGTATTTCAATACTGCAAGTTTGCTCATTCTTTCTTCCAATGGCATAAATCTACTGAGCACTTCTAGTGAATTTTAAAATTTAAGTTACTGTATTTTCCAACCGCTGGGTTTCTATGTTGTTCTTTTCAAAATAATATCTTTCCCTTTATACTTATTCCTAAAGGGCAAAGTCTTTGGACATGCCCAGAGTAACCTTTGGATGACAGTGTTTTTAATAGAGTTGTCTTTGACTGTACTTTTCCTTTATATATCAGTTAAGCTGTCTACCTCTTTGGTATCACACTGGAAGTCAATAAGCAGTGTGTCCATCACTGTTACATGGGTAAAGGCAGTAATATAATCTCTGAACTATATAACACAACTAGTGTACTTTACTACAGCTGAGATACCATAATATGCCTGGTATTTCCATCATTCCTCTATTCCCATAGAGGGAAATGGTAACCAATGAATCAACTTTCCTAAATTCCTCTTGTGACTATTATATTCATGAGGTAGCCTTTCTCCTTTGGCAAATTTGAAGGAATTTTCTCTCCAAGCCAGAAATAAAAAATGAATAGAATAGCATTAAACATACTTTCACCAACCATATTCTAAGGTCACTATAGCATTTAATTTTTTATGGTTTAATTTCTAAATGAATGAGTTCTAAAACTCATAATATCTAACTAAATTTTTATTTCTAGTAAATACCAGAATATAATGAAATATGAGAATATTCATGAAGATTTTACCTGTATAATAATAACATAGAGCTACTCTTGTCATTTAGACCCAATCTTCATTAAATCCCAAAGAAAGTAAACAAACCAGAAATATTAGACTTGTAAAACTCTTGTTCTTACCAGGGAGATTCTTTGATTGTATCTTCATTGCTTGCACCAATTTACGTGTTCCATTAGCATCTTTCAAGTGTTCTATATTAGTTTCTATAGAAATAAACATAAAAATACTTCATAAGGTAACCTTCATGTGTGTGTGTGCAGCATTAATTTAACCAGCCTTATTATTAATGGATAAGCGTTACAGTGAAATATTTGTATTGCAGAATCAGTAAACCTTATTATTGGAAGGGATATTAGCAATCATTACGCTTCCATATATTGAGGCTTAGAGATGTTAATGATTTGACCAAGACTGTGTATCCAGATAATGACAAAACTGATGCACAAACTCACATCTCATAATCCTTTAAGCAGTGCTTTTTCCATACAATGTTATATCTTACACTAAATTAAAATATCCTGGAGAGTTTATGATAATAATATAACTTCTGATTTTACATTAAAATCATAATCGTACTGTAAGGATATACCTAGTGATGTGGAACATAAAATTTTTTCCCCACAGGTTACAAATCATGGTCTCCATTGTCACAGAAAATTACTAGGGAGTAGAAATTCTTTGACTAGTCCAAGAATATTTTATTCTCTTTTTATGCTACTTAGTTGTAAAAAAAAAAAAAAGAGAGCAGGTATCAGTAATGGAAAAGAAAAGCAAGATATTTTGTGGATTGAAAAAAATAACAATGCTTTCCCAGGTGTCTTTGGCATGTAGACAGTTAAATTTGCAGAAGTACCAGGATTGAGATTTGGTCTCTTTTCATTGGAGTTTTTATGTGATTTGAAATTTTTACTTGATTTAAAATTTTCAACTAGATCCCATTATAAGAAAAATATATGAACATGATTAAAGGGAGTTTATATTGAAAAAGCAAGGGTCACCTAAGGTCAACCACTGGCTCCAAAGTTTTGTGGTTAGGTTGGTTCTAACAGCATGTACCTAAATTTGGAAACATGTTATGAACTATTCACCTGGACGTGGAAGTCTTTCTTTGGAACAATGGCTGAGTTAATAAATAGTAAAGATTACACTATGATCTTGGTAATCCAAATGTACCAACACTGCAGTCTGTATACAGGTGGTGACCTGCTGCAGCATTAACAAAACAAAATATGTCAGATTAGGCAGAACAAGTTTTCAATAATTAAGTAAGAACAGTTTATGAATGTAATAAGTTCTACAGCAACAAAAACCTGGGAGTATTAGCAGATGTATTTTAACTTCTCTGGTTCTTTCTCCAACTGGTATATATAAGAAGGGTTTGGTCATTTGAATTGAGGAAGCAAAGGATCCTTAAATAAGCAAGAGAAAATGAGAACAGTATCTGAGGGAAGATCAGGTTAAGTATTAGGAATTAAGAGTTATGCACTGGAGAAATTTATAATCTAGCAAAAATTACATTTTTCTCCCTTGTCATGTCTTCCCACTTTCCAAATTCTTTTTTTATCCTATTCTTCATGGAGATCACTGGGTTATT
>NW_023209926.1:0-551 GCF_002007445.2 Ailuropoda melanoleuca
ATTTAGGTGGATCCTAGACTTCCTATTATAGATTATGTTTATGTGCACCTCCTTATAAATGTTCCTAGGGATGCATTTTTGATATTTCTGCACGATATTGTCCAAGAAGGAGAATTTGTGGGTCAAAATATTTTTAAATTGACAATGCAGTTGGATACGACTCAATTTTCTTCCCCCCAAAAGCTTCACTTAAGAGTTTCATTAACACTTTCTCAGAGCGCTAATTTCCCTTTCCTTCATCAACAATGGAGTTCATTTACCTTTGAAATGTTTGTCCTTACCACTCTCTGGAAGAGCAAGTACATTAGGCTATGGGGTCAGAAGAAAGGTGGACTCTAACAGGCAGCAAAGAAATAAAAACCCACGTGAATCAGAGTAGACAAGGATGGAACACAAGTATTCACTCATCCCTCTACTCCTGGTGCGGGACATGCAACGGGACCAGCACCCGCTCCCTCCTGCCCTCAGGGACTGGAGACTAGGAGGTGAGTCGGGTAATCAGGAGGCAATCCCAGAGGGGTGTGTGGCTTGAACAGGGAAGTCCTAGGTGC
>NW_023209927.1:0-551 GCF_002007445.2 Ailuropoda melanoleuca
AGTTTCCTTACCTGAAATGTTATCACTAAACCTCAAGGAGGAGCTATCATCACACAGTTTCTCACTGGCCCTTCTGTTTTGTGAACAAAAACAACATTGCACTTTTCCTGGAAGCTGCTTCTTTTTTTGATTCATTCCTTAAATTACACTAATTGTTTCATCAACCAGATAGGGCAGTGGTCAGTGAATCACACAAAACATGTTTTCTACCATAACCTGGTACTAAGTTTCTCTCCCTTCATACAAAAACTTCTTGGCTGTGTGAGGAACTTTGATACTATCTATACCATCTTAACTCCTTTTTAAAAATGCTGATATGACATTAAATTATTTTCCATTCGAACAACATGCTCAAAGGCTTTACTATCCAATATGGCGCCCAGCAGTCAAACATGGCTACTGACAGTTAGATTTAAATTCATTACAATTAAATAAAGTTAAAAATTCAGTTCTGTAGCTGCACTGCGTGCCGGCCACATGTGGCTAGCAGTCCCCATACTAGAAAGTGCAGATATAATACATTCTTGTCAGCCCAGAAATTCCTACCCAAG
>NW_023209928.1:0-551 GCF_002007445.2 Ailuropoda melanoleuca
ATGCCTTACAGAGCAAGTGTGAGGAGCCAGGGGGAGGTGGCGGCGGAAGTGGTTTATGTGAAAGAAGTCTCCCCTTTACACACAAATATCTAAAAACTATTAATTTTGGGGCAGCAGCAAGGAAGAAATACATGAAAGGAAAATTGATTTCTATTTAAATGGTATGTTTTCATCGCCCTTCTTCAGAGCCTAAGCATTCATCTTTGAGTACCTGTGCTAATTGATTTCAAATGCAATTCAACGCAATCGCTGTAGAATAATAAATCTCAGGGCAAAGAGGCTAAAGGGGGAACTTGAGCGGAACAGAAGTGGGATGTAACCCATGACATTTACAAGGCGTGTCTTCGTCATCCTGCGGCGAGCTGGGGAACAGTGCCCTTATGGGAGATGGGATGGGGGCTGGTGGCAGCGTCCGCTCAATTGTGTGTACAATGGTTAATCTCTTGAACTTGAAACCCTTCTGATCCAGGGAGTGTCAATTTCTGGGCCACTGCCAGGGATGCAGGTAGCTGTCCCAGTCCCCAGGGGTGCTCTGGCCCTCCTCCGGAGGA
>NW_023209929.1:0-551 GCF_002007445.2 Ailuropoda melanoleuca
TTTAAAAAATATTTTATGGTTATTATTTGTGTAATATTCGCTCTTAGGAGTTTTTTCAGCATTTAGTATCTTTGCAACTTAGTTTAAATACAATACGTAGAACTGTTGAAGGAAGAAAAGGTTTCTTTAATTGTGCACCTTAAACACAATTTTAAATGAGTCATGTTCTTATATGTACTTTCACTGATTCTGTGAAATCTGAAAACAAAATGAAAATACAGTTGACCCTTAAACTAAGCAGGGGTTAGGGACATTGACACGCTCCCTGCCCCACACAGTTGAAAATCTATGTATAGTTTTTGACCCCCCCCCAAAACTTAACTGCTAATTGCCTACAGTTGACCAGAAGCCTTACTGATAAACAATCGATTAACACTTATTTTGTATGTTATTATGTATGTATTTTGTATGTTATTATGTATGTATTCTTACATAAAGGAAGCTGGAGAAAAGAAAATGTTATTAAGAAAGTTGTGGGGCGCCTGGGTGGCGCAGTCGTTAAGTGTCTGCCTTCGGCTCAGGGCGTGATCCCAGCGTTATGGGATCGAGCC
>NW_023209931.1:0-551 GCF_002007445.2 Ailuropoda melanoleuca
AGAAGATGCATCCATTTGGGTCTGGAAGCAAGACAGAGAGAGGCCGTGAGGAAGGCCCCATTTTACCTCCATCAGGTCTTCACTCTGGTTCAAAGGCCTCCTACAGAGGTCACCTTGCCAATTCTTTACCTCGATATGGACAAGGGAGGAGCCGTTCAAACTTCAGAATGACCAGACCCAAAAATAAATTAGAAAAAAGTAAAGAAAAAAAATGAAGGGAGATGCATGAAGGCAAAGGGCATATTAAAGACTACAAGGGAGAAAACGCTAACAGGAAAAAAAAAAAGTTATTAGATGAAAAAGTTATGCATATGAGTAAAAACAAAATTTTCTTTCACATCAAAATTCTAATTTCAATATATTTAAACAGGAAACAATGGGGAATGCCAAAAGTTACCTCTAAAGCGAATAAAAAAAACACTGTTTATTTCACGAGAAGCACTTAAAAGTAAGAAACAGACCTGCTATCTCATTGTCTTTGTGCACTTCTAGCTGTATAGCTTTGAGGAAAGGCATTTGTAGTCATTCATTCTCTTACTCAAAAAAATATA
>NW_023209932.1:0-551 GCF_002007445.2 Ailuropoda melanoleuca
AGAAGTCAGGTGAATCCAGTTTTGTATTCCTCATTCTCATGAACTTGCTTGCCTTCCAGAGGTCTAACCTCCTTGTACTGTCCCTTAACCTTGAGATGATATTGAATTTATTTAGTCGAGGGTTTACTTTACCCTTTAGAGCTTTGGGGTGATGTTAATAAATAAGCCAAGTGAGACTGCCTGCATCCCTTGTCCCATGGCCCCACCCTCCATCTTCAATGCCTGCATGGGCTGGCTGACTCTTTCTCATGTCTCATCTCTCAGAATTTTATTGCTGCCTGTTTTTCCCTTTATGGACCCTTGTGATTACACTGGCTACATATGGATAACCCCAGATAAGCTCTATTTTAAGATTGGGTGATTAGCAATCTTAATTCCATCAATAACATTAATTCCTTTTCTTTCATAACCTAATATTTTTCGTTTCAAGGATTGGGATGTGGACATTTTTGGAAGGCCAGCATTCTAACATAGCACATGACAGAAACTTGCCCAAATGTATGTAAGCTGAAATCTATTAGTGGAGCTTGTAGGAAAACATGAATTTTCCT
>NW_023209934.1:0-213 GCF_002007445.2 Ailuropoda melanoleuca
AGAACCAAGAAACAAAGTGTGATGGGAAAGCACTTGAAGTCACGACGGACTTATGGAAGGTGGAACAGGAACCAAGGTGTTTTGGTACCGTGAATGAAACACGACGAACACAGCACTGAGAAAGACAATTCAGACAAAACCAGCTTCCAACGAAATGTTTGTTCCCTGGGGAAATCCTGTCAAAACTGCTGGCGGCAATGGAACGAAAAGGCC
>NW_023209934.1:250-600 GCF_002007445.2 Ailuropoda melanoleuca
AGGGAAACATGAGGGAAAGTGGTCGCGGAAGCCTGACGAGAGTGCCCCATAGTGGTCTCTGAGACACCACACAGTCCAGGGAAATATCAACGATCATCATCTCTCGTGAGTAAGGGAGCATGAATGAAAATATTCAGGATTTTCGAGGACCCAGCGCCCTTCTTATTGGTAGGAAAGCAGAGCGTCCAGGAAACACTTCCAGCTAATATCAGCCTTTTCACTGCGGAACCTGATTCTACATTCGGTGTAGGGGACTGGGGAAGATCCAGCACTTAGAACCAAGAAACAAAGTGTGATGGGAAAGCCCTTGAAGTCACGACGGACTTATGGAAGGTGGAACAGGAATCAAG
>NW_023209934.1:698-1819 GCF_002007445.2 Ailuropoda melanoleuca
CGCTTCAACGAAATGTTTGATCCCTGGGGAAATCCTGTCAAAATTGCTGGCGGCAATGGAACGAAAAGGCCCAAAACACGTCCGTCAGAAACAACACCGTACAGGGACCGTCTTAGCACTATCATCACCCTTCGTGAATAGGGAAACATGAGGGAAAGTGGTCGCGGAAGACTGAGGAGAGTGCCCGATAGTGGCCTCTGAGACCCCACACAGTCCAGGGAAATATCAACGATCATCATCTCTCGTGAGTAAGGGAGCATNAACAACATCTCTCATGAGTAAAGGAGCATGAATGAAAAGATTCTGGATTTTGGAGGACTTAGCAGCCTTCTCATTGGTAATAAAGCAGAGCGTCCAGGAAAACAACTTCAGCGAACAGCAGCCTTTTCACTGAGGACCCCGATTCCAATTGGCTGTAGGGGCCTGGGGAAGATCCAGCCCTTAGAACCAAGAAACAAAGTGTGATGGGAAAGCACTTGAAGTCACGACGGCCTTATGGAAGGTGGAACAGGAATCAAGGGGCTTTGGTACCGTGAGTGAAACACGACGAACACAGCACTGAGAAAGACAATTCGGCCAAAACCCGCTTCCAACGAAATGCTTGCTCCCTGGGGAAATCCTGTCAAAACTGCTGGNGAAAAGGCCCAAAACATGTTCGTCAGAAACAACGCCGTAAGGGACCGCCTTAGCACTATCATCACCCTTCGTGAATAGGGAAACATGAGGGAAAGTGGTCGCGGAAGCCTGACGAGAGTGCCCCATAGTGGTCTCTGAGACCCCACACAGTCCAGGGAAATATCAACGATCATCATCTCTCGTGAGTAAGGGAGCATGAATGAAAACCTTCCGGATTTTCGAGAACTCATCACAATTCTCATTGGTAATAAAGCAGAGCGTCCGGGAAAACAACTTCAGCGAACAGCAGCCTTTTCACTGGGGACCCCGATTCCACATTGGGTGTAGGGGCCTGGGGAAGATCCAGCCCTTAGAACCAAGAAACAAAGTGTGATGGGAAAGCCCTTGAAGTCTCGAAGGACTTATGGAAGGTTTAACAGGAATCAAGGTGTTTTGGTACCGTGAATGAAACACGACGAACACAGCACTGAGAAAGACAATTCAGC
>NW_023209935.1:0-551 GCF_002007445.2 Ailuropoda melanoleuca
AGATTCGGAGACAGGAAGCAGAATGGTGGTGGCCAGGGGCTGTGGGGAGCAGACAGTGGGGAATGTGTGTTTCCTGGGGGCACAGTTTCAGTTTTGCAAGATGAAGAACTCTGGAGCTGGACAGTGGTGATGGTTGCACAACATTTGAATGTACTTAGTGCCACTGAAGCTACACTTAAAATTGGTTAGTGTGGCCAATTTCGTGTGTTATTTCACCACCCCCCCCAAAAAAAAAATTGGGGAAAAAACTCACAACAGAGTTAGCAGACAGGGTGTGCTATTGACCCAACACTGCCTAGGACACATCACATCAGGGTCCCCCCAGCATGGGACCCATGCCAGCTTTGAGATAAGGAGTCCAGGGCTTACAGTTCCTGAGGTTCTGACCCTCCCCTCTGCCAAGACCAGCCAGCCTGCTCTCCTGAAAACTTGTTCTTGGACAAAGCTCCAGACACACCCCCCTCGCCCTCGCCAACCCTGAGCAGGGATGGAGCCAGGAAACCACAGAGAAGGCTGGGCTCACTTTCCCAAGCAGAGCCAAGAACATCAAG
>NW_023209936.1:0-654 GCF_002007445.2 Ailuropoda melanoleuca
AATCCATCATCTTCTGGGATATTGGGGGGTCAGAACTTGAACCTATGAATTTTGGAAGAACACATTCGATCCGTAATACTGTCCATCGACGGATTTAAAAAATAGAATCCCAACTCTTTCATTTCAAAAGAAAGACACAGTCTTGTCTTGTAACTATATCTACTGTAATGACACTTTGAACCAATAATTAAAGCAAAAGCAATTAAAAAGAAACACCTCTAAGCCAACTAAAATAAGAATCCTGATTATAAAATGGATCCCATTTTATGTATNTCCCATTTTATGTATCCATAAAATCTGTTTGCTTCTGAAAGTATCCTGATCCTTTGAGCATATCTGTTTTTTTCCTCCTACTCACGTATGTGTTAGGTTTAGAAGTTATTTTCAGAACACCTTCCACTTAAGGAAGCCTTCAGGCAACAATGTACTAGTTTAGACCACATGTGTTGAGTCAGGTGTCCGTGGGACACCTGTAAGGAAGAGAAGTGACACTCACTGGTAGCACAGAGCAGTCACAGTTGAGATGTGCTCGACCGAACTAAGAGAAGCCTCCCTGAGTCTGGTGCAGACTTGCCTGGCATCTTCCAGAGCACAGATTTAGAAATAAAATATATTTGTACTCCTCAGGTATCTCGCAGTAAACATTGCTAGCAC
>NW_023209937.1:0-551 GCF_002007445.2 Ailuropoda melanoleuca
AAAAAATTAATGAATTAATTTTCATATTTAAATCACAGAGTTTCTTGTACAACTGAAGTTTCAGGCTCAGAGTTAAACTGAATATTCCTTTAGAATTCGAGACAACTACCAAATTTTAGAACATAGATTAATGTGAAATGTCTTCATCTGTGGGAAATTACAATAAAACTATCTTAGAAATTAGACTTCTGGGTATATTATAAAAGACTAAAATAGTCCTCCTTTTTAGCTATTAAAAAAGTGATAAAATTCAAGAATTTTTCTTCAAATTTTACCATTCACTTATATAATGCAGATTTTTATAAGAGTAGCATAATTTTAATAGATTGAAAATATAATATTACAATATAACTAAACCATTACATTCTATTGAATACCATATATTTGAAAAAAAAATATGAACCAATCTGTATAGGCTTCAAGCAGTGCATTATAAACAAAAAACTTGTGAAAAGATCAAAGGCAAATAATCTGTTGATAGTTTAATAGCAAATCTCCATTTTGCCATGATAATTTCAAACATATTAGGAACACATTGCCTTATTTTATGT
>NW_023209938.1:0-551 GCF_002007445.2 Ailuropoda melanoleuca
AGCACTGCGGCCTCCGTGATCTCTCTGCTTGTACTCCAGCCTGCACGGGTTCCATACCCATCCCAATCAAAACCGGCAAAGTCGCCACACTGCCTGGGCGCCGCTTCAGGGAAGTGCCCTCCCCCACCGAGGCAATGATGTTCACTGTTGCAGCCGTTGACCTTCAGCCCAGAGCAGAGGGCAAGCGCCGCCCGCTCATTGTTGATCACTCGGAACTGGACGTACCCTGCAGTAAATTCGCCTCTTCCGTTAGGTGAATAATAGTCAGTGACCTTTTGGGCATTGCCTTTGTCGAATACAATGGGCACAGCTGGGCCGTTGCCAGTGGGGCAGCTTGCAATGCCGTATCTTACAGGGTATTTCTCATAAAGATGGAACAGATTTCCTCCTTCAGCCGGCAGGAAGGCGCTCTCAGTGTGGTACCTGTACAAAGCATCATTTCTCCAGTCTTTCATGGGTGTCACATTCGGCACATGCCACACAGACAGATCCTTTGCTTTGATGTCATAGTATCCAGGATTCTTGTAATCATCACTTGTAGCTGCCTCTGC
>NW_023209939.1:0-551 GCF_002007445.2 Ailuropoda melanoleuca
AATTCAAAGAGCTATATGTGGTTAGTAGCTATTGTATTGAATAGAAAAGATCTTACTAAGGAGTTCTTATAATTTTTGTTTTAAAGTAGCTTTTTAAGTCTGTTATATGTTCTGGGTTCCACTTAAACAATCCTGGGATCTAGGGTAAAGACATGGAAAGAGATCACTGCACCACAGTGGAGAGAAGTCTACTGATGCAAAAAGGTTGGGAAATGAAGAGGCTGATGTGTAAGAATAGACAGTTATGTTGATATGAAACTCACATAAAATGATGGAGGTTACACACCCCTTGTTCCTCAAACTTGCTTGCTGCAGTTGGTCTTAATGTAATAACACAGCTTAGCTCTCTGCTTTGACTCTGCTAGTTGCCAGAACCAAGCTAAGAAAATTTGTGTAAAGAGAGGCACTGTAAAGCAGGCCTTCAGTATAAGATTTGGGAACTGGATGACACCCATTTTGATAGCAATGAAAGCCTCATGAATGGTGGTGCCTGGTGTGGTGATGATCCCTGGCATTCTGCGGCATAATCAGGACTGGTAAAACTTATGCCA
>NW_023209941.1:0-551 GCF_002007445.2 Ailuropoda melanoleuca
GTCCTTCCCTCTCAATTCCCTCTGCCCTCTCTCCATGCCTCACATTGTCACCTTCTTTCATAACTGTGCTGGTGGCTTAGCTCACTTATTTCCCTGACCATCATTTTCCCCTTTTCAATATATTCTTCACTCAGCTGTGAGAGTGATCAGAGTCCCAGGACTGTCATTTCCTTCTAAGAAAACTTCAGTGCCTACCTCTTTAAGACCACAGTCTAAATTATTAGTGCAATTAACATTTTGGTCCCAATTTAGCCCAGACCTACTTTTCAGTTTAAATAAGTGTTTTCTAAAATTTAATAGAAAACGTTTTAAACATATAGGCAAATACAAAGATTATATAACAGAAACCAATATGCCACCTATTTAGAATTAGCATTTGTTGATGTTTCCCATATTTGCTTTATTTTTTTGTTTTATGTACATATTTTTTAAGTAAAATGTAAAACCCTACTCCCTCATCTCCTTTCCCCTGTCCTCAGTGTCTATCAACCTTATTTTCCCCTCTCTTTCTCATATTCTATGTTCCAGATGGTTGTAAGATAAAAGAGGGA
>NW_023209942.1:0-551 GCF_002007445.2 Ailuropoda melanoleuca
TAACACCTAGTGCTCATCCCAACAAGTGTCCTCCTTAATGCCCATCACCCATTTAGCCCATCCCCCACCCACCTCCCCCCCAGCAATCCTCAGTTCTCTGTATTTAAGAGTCTCTTATGGTCTGCCTCTCTCTCTGTTAATTATTTTTGGTATTCCATTTTATCCCATAAACTGGCTTAGTAGACATACCATTTTATTTAAGTTTTTAGTGGTTGTCTACAGCTTATAGCATACCTCTTTAATTTACCACTTTTAAATAATATTAAATATATAACATATAATGTAAAAACTGTATTATACTTTCCTCCTTCCTTTCCTTTGTGCTATTGTGGACATATATTTTATTTGACATATATTATAAACCCTGCAATACTTTGTTACTAATTTTGCATTACATAGACACACATTTTAATTAGAAAATAAAATTCTTTTATATTTCTCCAAGACTTACCATTTTTGAAGTTTTGTAGATCAGATTTTCCATCCTTTATCATGTTCTTTCTGCCTAAACAACTTCCTTTAAATATCTTCTTTTAGCTCAAGATTGTTAA
>NW_023209944.1:0-551 GCF_002007445.2 Ailuropoda melanoleuca
AAATATGAGGATCATTCTCTGAGCTACCCCAAAATGAATGGCAATAAAAGCGACGTGGCACAATGCTGCAGTCCCCACTTCACCTTCAGGGACTCCAGGATGTACCTCCCCATGGGAAGAAGGCTGTGTGCTGCCAAGAGGTAGGTGTTGGGAAACTAATGCCTCTGAGATTAGTGATCTGGTCTTTTAATTTCACCATGAAGCTTTCTAATGTCTTCATTCAGTGTTTCTTCTCAAGGCTGGACACCCACGTTTTCTCCACTTCTTTTATTATGATCTGTTTCTTCAGATCATCGAAATCTGGTCATTTCTCTATGTACACCTGTCTACTGTTCAAAAAACAATGCTGATTCCTGGTCACAGACTGATGGCAGAGTCTGATGGCAGAGCAGGACCTGCATTTATACCATTGGGCTCCCCACCCAGCACCAAGGGACACTGCAGATTCTGTCAGGAATTTTTGAGGGTTCATGGGTCACAGAAGAGATTTCACGTAGACAGGTTTCAACAGGAAAATATAAATATTATTATAATAAAATGATGCATCACCC
>NW_023209945.1:0-551 GCF_002007445.2 Ailuropoda melanoleuca
AGGAGAGTGCACACGGGGCCCCGAACGCAACCGAGGGCAGAGCCCGCTCCCGCCCGCGCATCGTCGCGTGGGGACGTTCATTTCAGGGAGTGCCGGCCACGCGAGCCCACCCCGCACTTCACCAGGCACAGAGACCGCGGCGGAAGGTGCCCACTACCCCCCGGGCCTTAGAACGGCAACCAGGAGCAAAGCGAAAGTTTCGGAAACGTGTTTTCCTCTTACCAGTCTCTGAGCTTCTGGGCTCAGACAGTCTATTTCCTTGCTCTGCGTGGCCGCAGGGTTGGTCATCCTGGCCAGCTAGAAATCCGCCTTCTCGAACAACCGGGAAAGATACTCGGTAAACTCCTCGGACCGCGGGCGGGCAGGCTCTCAGCGCAGCCGCATCCCCAGAGTGGCGGGATTACTGTTCCCGGAGACCGACCGCGTCGCAACGGGAACTCGCCCTTCCCAAAGCAGAGGCGCGCCTCCGCCTTTCCCGGGCTCGGGCGCGGCCGGGGCGGGGCGCAGGTGGCCCGGGCTGGCCGGGCCGGGGGCGGGGGCACCCGGGGGCC
>NW_023209946.1:0-223 GCF_002007445.2 Ailuropoda melanoleuca
ATTTCCCAAAGTGACTGTACCAACTTGCATTCCCACCAACAGTGTAAGAAGCTCCCCTTTCTCCACATCCTTTCCAACATTTGTTTCTTGCCTTGTCAATTTTTGCCATTCTCTCTGGCATAAGGTGGTATCTCAAGGTGGTTTTGATTTGAATTTCCCTGATGGATAATGATTTTGAACATTTTTTCATGTGTCTGTTAGCCATTTGTGTGTCTTCATTAGA
>NW_023209946.1:281-658 GCF_002007445.2 Ailuropoda melanoleuca
TATTTATTTATTCGACAGAGATAGAGACAGCCAGCGAGAAAGGAAACACAAGCAGGGGGAGTGGGAGAGGAAGAAGCAGGCTCATAGTGGAGGAGCCCGATGTGGGGCTCGATCCCATAACGCTGGGATCACGCCCTGAGCCGAATGGCAGACGCTCAACCGCTGTGCCACCCAGGCGCCCCCTGCCCATTTTTTGATTTGATTATTTGTTTCTCGTGTATTGAGTTTGAGTTCTTTATAGATCTTGGATATCAGCCTTTTATCCATAGATTCACTTGCAAATATCTTCTCCCAAATTATTAGAATTCATAGAACAATTCAATAATGTGGCAGGATCAAATCAATGCTCAGAAATCAGTTGCATTTCTATACACAAA
>NW_023209947.1:0-3121 GCF_002007445.2 Ailuropoda melanoleuca
CAACTGTAAATTCTACAAAATCTAAGTAGAGGTCAAGTATTTTCAAGGTAAATTTAGTGTCTGAATGCAGGAGCTATACGTCTAAGAGACACACCAGATTTGGAAGACTTAGTCTGTAAAAAAAAGAATACAAAATATCTCATTCATAATTTTGATACTGATCGCACATTGAAATAACCGTATTCTTGCTATGTTCAATTAAACAAAAGATATTATTAAAATGAATCTCACTTGCTTTTTTAACGTTGCTACTAGAAAATTTAAAATTTTAAGGCCAAAGAAATATTTCTAAGGAAACCTGCTCTGAGTGCCCAGGGATCTCAGAATGGGGACAGTGGCCCAAGGAGACCCCTCCTCATGTGACATTTATCAGAGGGACAGCCTGACGAGACCTCCCCTGACCTGGGCCACACAAAGCAGCATCTCCTGAATTATCTATAGGAAAAGACATTCCCCAGCCCTCCGCCTTTTCAAAAAAAGTTTCTAATCTGTTATGGACTGGTACTTCTGTGAAATATAATAAAAGGAATTACTAGAAAATGAAATTAAATAAAAAAGATACTCAAGATACAAACTTGCCGATCATGCTTGGTTATCGTGGCGATGTCAAAACACTGTAAAAAAGTTTCTAAGTGCTCAGTTTCAATTTCTGTTGCAGAGAAGGACAGGGGTCCACGGACCAGATTTTGCCCAGCGCTGCCCTGGAGAAAAGTCAGCCTGGTGTGCCACGTCTGCCCCAGAGAGCCCCGCCAGAGGCTCTCAGTAAGGAGGTTGGAAAACATTTGTCAACCCTGGGCCTTTGGAAATGTGGGCAGTAACCAGCAGCTTGAAAGAGGAGACTCTCTGAGCAAATAGGACAACTGTCTCCCACGGGTGGAGAGGGATAACACAGGGAAGGGAAGGAAGCACAATGAACCAAAAAACTCTAATGAGCATCCTCCAAGAGATTCCAGCAGAAATCGCACCGCAAAATAAGAACGGATTGCTCTGGAATGTTCTGCCTGAACAGAGGGACGGTTTATGCAAGTACCAAGACCGACTGCTAAAAACAAGATGAAGGAAATATGGTTGGGACAATAGAAGGACCAGGAGATGCCTGTCAACAGGATCTCCTAGGCCGGAAAATAAACAAATAAAACCCACAAAGAAATGAAGATTGTGGGGCTCCCGGGTGGCTCAGTCCATTAAGTGTCTGCCTTCGACTCAGGTCTTGATCTCGGAGTCCTGGGACCGAGTCCCGCAATTGGGGGGGGGTTCCCTGTTCTGCGGGGACTCTGCTTCTCCTTCTGCCTCTGCCCCTCCCCTGCTTGTCCTCTCTCTCAAATGAATAAATACAATCTTTTAAAAAATTAAAATTAAACTAAAAAAGAAATGAAAAGTGTGTGAGACGAGCTGAGACATTATGTGATCAACTTGAAAAGACCGAGGCCCACTGAAGAAGGGTTCTGGACAGGGAAAGAGAAAATGGAGAGAGGAGCTAAGCATAAAACGCTATCAGTCATGTGTGTCAGAGCCGAGGAGCGACAGATCTCCACAGTGAGGGGGTCTGGCCAGAACCCCCATGAAGAGTGAAGAAAGATCAGCACCTGGAGTCATCCTCATGACATTTCAGGGAAGAAAAGAAAAAGGCCGATAATGAGAAGATTCTAAAATCTTCTAGAAAGAGAGAGGAAAAAAAAAGCATGGCAATGCCAAAGATCAGGTGGGACTCTGGGTTCTCATCAGCAGCACTGGATTATCTTCTAGCAAGGAGATAATGAAGTAATGCTCCAGCGTTCTCGGGGGGATTTACTCTAAACGCGGAGCTCTGTATTCAACCAAATAATCAATCAAATGTGAGAACAAAATAAACACATTCTTAGACATGCAGGGATTTTGGAAATTTACTTCCCAAGCACTTCTCAGGAAAAGAAAAAAATTACCTGAGAATGTGCTATAACAAAATGAAAAGGCAGTCTCAGGGAGAGGAAGACACGTGCTCTGCGAGCAAGTGAAATAAGTCCATGAGAACAGTAAGACAGACAGTCGCTGTGTGGCCTAGGAAAAAAATCAGTGTGTATCTGACCTCTGCGTAAAGACTCGAGCTGCTGAAACAACCAAACACTGCAGTTACGGGATTGGACTAGGTTTTATGGCACATCCCTCTGAAAGCCTGATTTGGTAAAAAATGGTCATTCCTAAGGAGTTGAGTCGGAAAAGAGTGAACGGGGCCAAATGGGTGATTTTGCTCGTCCCTGCATGTCCTTCCTTCTCCACTGGAGAATGTGTATTTCCATATTCACATAATTCTTTCATAATAGAATGCATCGTGCCTACAAGAAGCTGGGGAGGGGAACCCCTGAGTAACAAAACCCAGTGAGAAGGCTGCTTGGGGGAGTCCTCACACCCCACATTCAAGTTGGCAGGACCTGCGTGTGCTGGGGCCACGGGGTCACTGATGCCATCGAATGTGTGTTCAGAGAGAACCCCTCTTTTAGCTGGAAGGAATCTTGTCTTTGTTCTGGGCCCCTCTTCTGTGTTAGCAGGACAAATCCAAGTTTTAGCCCTCGCTGCCTGAAAATGTAGCCAGACACAGTAACTTCACAGTTTTCAGGTTCTGGAATTAAAACATGTGGTCCCTCCCTTTGCGTTCCCCTGGATGGCATCAGATCATGTACGAGAAGAGTGGTTTGTGGGACCTGGGGGTCCCCAGCCTCTGACTGCGAATTCCTTGGGGATTCTCACCCGGTTGCCACTCCCCCTGCTGGAACTCAGGACTGGCGTCTGGCGCCCACCCCCACACACATGCACATCCAGCCTGGCTGGCTCCCTCTCGGCTTGGGTAGGTACCTGCCACAGTCTTAGCAGCCCTGAAGGCCACCTACAGCCCGTGTGTGGGGTTCACCTGGCATGCCTCAGTGGGCTCTTCCTTGGGGGCCCATGTCATGTGCTGTGGCATTCAGTGTTTCCTGGGGCAGCCTGAGACCAGGTCTGGTCCTTGTCAGGATCCCCGGTCTGTCCCCTCCATCTAGCTATTGAGGGAATTCCAGGGCACCCCATCTTCCTAAACATGGGGCTGCTGAGAAAAGACAGGGGCATCTCGCCTTGGTGCGCACAGCTGCCCATGCTCCTTCCCCATCTG
>NW_023209948.1:0-9066 GCF_002007445.2 Ailuropoda melanoleuca
GCACACACGTATTTACGTATGTGTACACATATACGTATTTTAGCTCTTATCAAGGCTGAGAGGCCCATCATGGGGAACACATGGAAATGCCAGAGATAAACTGGACATGAACAAAAGGGCTGACTACCTTGGAAGAAGTTCATGTTTGATTGTTTTTAGATGCAAAAGGGAATTTTCTTCTTCTTCAAATTTAAAAATTTCCACTGTATTCTTGAATTCTGGGTGGTTTACAACAAAGAGATAAACTGTGTCGTCTAAAGAATTGAAAGAACAGAGTTAATTTACAAGACAGAACCATAAGACCTCTGGGCAGACACTGACATTTAAATACCACAGGCGGGGAAAGGTTGAACATATAAGCTGTGAGACGACCTAACAGATCATTCTTCTTCCCCGTCTTTCCCATCACTGTCTGGCTGCTGTTATTTCTGATCATTGGGCCCCTGACCTTTAAGAAAGAGTGTTTTCCACTCCATATACAGAATTCATGAATAATCTGTTTATAGTTTAATTCAGAAGTATAGCTCTTTTTTAATGCAATAATCATAGATATATGGAAAAGGTTATGAAATCTAAACATTCTCCCAGGTGTTAACTGTTAGAAATTCCACATGTAGCCTATGTTGGCTGCTAGCTGGAGAGGCAAATGATCAACTTATTTGTATGAAGAATACAGAAAGAATTCACGAGTTAATTGTTCTTCTCTTACTATAGATATGATCCAAATCTGTTTTCCACAGGCATTTGCAAGCCATGGTAAGTTTCTCAATGTGGGGAGCTCATCAGCTCTTACCGTTGTCTATGAAGGTGCTGATACCATGTGGATTGAACGAAGCCAAATTGAACCCACGGCTGATTCTTAATTCCAGAGCCCTCGGGTTTTCTTTTTTTAGATCCATCATTAGTATCCCTCCAGGCTTATCTGGGGAAAAGCTGTGGAGTCCCGGACATTTTAAACCCTTTTCAAAACAGAGGAAAAAGTTAAATATAGAGGCTTAAGTGTGTTTATAGGCTAAAATGGGCTGTATAAATAAATGATAAATACAGACTTTGGTTAAAGGTGGCGGCATTACAGCTACAAACAGCAAGAAAGCAGAGAGAAGATGATAGAAAAAATAGGAATTGGAGGCTGGTGAGAGCCGCAAGATGAAAAGGAACTGATTTTTCTGAGTTGAGGCACAAGACTAGGGGTGTAGTCTCTTAAGGGGAAGGTTGGTGGACTGGGAGATACCAAGCGGAGTTGAGGGGGGTGGGGGAGAAGTGAAAGTTTACACACGGGCTGTTGACCCTCAAGCCCTTGGCCGCCCTTTGCCCCTAGAGAGGCACAAAGTCTTGGTGAATGGTGTCAGTCAAGGCTTCCCTCCTTGTCTCATGCTCCAGATCCAATCCATCAGCAAATCCTGTTAACTTTACCTTGAAAATAAGTCCCTTCATAAGGATGAGAACCTTTCTCACCACTTTGTCCATGACTGCCCTGGTCCAAACCACCGCCACAATTATGGCAACGGCTCACAACTAAATGCCCTTTCTGACTTTTTCTGCCTTTCCCGGAAGACCGGTCTCCCACCAACATCCAAATTATGTCAGATGTCCCGCCTCTGATCAAAACTCCATCTCACTCAGATTACAAAGTAGAAGATCTTCCGATTGACCGAAGGCCCTGTACCATCTGCCCTGCTCACTCTCCTGCACATTCCCTGCCCTAAACACTCCAGGTCTCCAAGCTCATCTCCTACTGGCCACATGGCTGCCTTGATGCTCTTCACATAAACCAGCACATTCTCACTCAGGGCCTTTATACACACTGTTCCTTCTGCCTAGGAATGCTCCCCACCCCACCTCACCCCACCCCACCCTGCAAGATCTAGGGCTCCTAGATGCTTTATATCTATGTCAAATGGCAAGCACCGCCGTTTGGCATAGATGCATATATTCAGATATACATAAACGGCCTGACCACACCCTCAGCACAGGTGTCCCTCTCCACTGCCCCACCTTCCTTTACTTCTCATTAAAGTGTTGCTAGCATCTGACACAGATTCATCCTCTCCCCACTGCAACATGGGTCAGGACTTTTGTCTCATTTGTTCACCGCTAGATCCCATGGCCTGGAGCTGTGCCTGGCATATAGTTTGTCCTTTCCCCACTGATTGCAAGTATCACCCTTATGTACAAGATCCCTTTGTATACTGATCTGTATGGGGGCTCATGCCTATTCCTGTACCAATACACCGCTCTTTAATTACTATAGCTTTACTTATACATACAGCCAATACATTTATGGCCAGTCCCCATATCCCACACCTCATTGTTTTGTTTTCACAAACTAGTTTTAGATATTTCTGCTCATCAATTTTTCTGTATAAATTTTGAAAATTAAGTTGCTGTTCTGAATGGAACATTATTATTTTTATTACTATTACAGTTTCATTTGGTTCTTCCTTGTGCATGGGAAAGCCAGTGAGTTTTACATGTTCATTTTGAATCCAACCATTTCACTGAACTCTCCCCACAGGTCTAATAGTCTGTTAGTTGAATGTCTTGGATTGTCTAAAAAGCAGGTAATGATGATGTCTGAAAATTAGGGTAGTTTTGACTTTTTTCCTACCTCATATTTCTTTTTCTTGTTTTGTTGGGTTATTAACAACTCTAGTAGATTACTGACGGTTATAATATTTGGGGGCATTTTCTTCCCTTTCTAAACATTTATGGGAAGGCGGCTAATGTGTTACCACTAAGAATGATGTCTGCTGTAGGTTTCAGAGAAATTACCTTCCATTTCTAGTTTTCTTGGAGCTTTCAACCAGGAATGAAACGTTGAATTTTCTTTAATGTTTTCTTGGGACTCACTGAAATAATCTAGGTGTTTTCTCTTTTAGATCTTTTTAAGTCATATTTTATGCAAATCTAAAAGAGTATACAAAAATTAAGTCTCACGTTATGCACAAAGTTGAACATAATAGAAATTATCTCCCATTAAAAAAATCTATCAAAATGATAAACCTTCAAGGCTGGCAGGCTCAGGAAGCAGAATAAACTGGAATTACACTATCCCTACGTGGCGGCACTACTGCAGTGGCTGATAATCTCTATTTCGTATCACTGTCCCATAAACAAGAGCATGACTCGAAGGCACAGAAAGCTCTACCAGGGACAGTGATCACTATCCATGGTCATTTTAATACTCCCTACCATTGAAATCTGTTTTTTCTCTTTTTAAAAGTTTGATTTATTTTTACTTGCAGTAAAATACACATCACGAAATTTACCATCCTCATCATTTTAAGCATATAGTTCAGCGGTGTTAAGTACACTCACATGGTCATTTAAATCTTTCTTCTATTCCATTTTGTGTCACCCAATTCTTCAGTAAGTGTGATGTTGGTTTTGGGGTGACTCTCAAACCCATAACCATGGAACAGGATGGGTCAGATGGGCTAACATGCTTGGAAGAGGAAGAGACAGCTGACGTGAGATACATGTTACTCGTTTAGAAAGGAGTGAGTTCTGGGAAACAGTAGAGACAATGCTGAGTAGTTAAAAAAATCAGCAGTAAAGTGGGATTGTTTCTAAATTTGAAAAAAAGACAGTCAGATAAGCAAGGAAGGACAAAAAAGCTGAAGAAATTCTATTGACATGGCTACAAGATCACTGAGACTGTCATCAGTCCCTCCGTGGAAATGACTATAGATTTATGTGCTTGGAGACCTTACTTCTAATTCCGATTTATTCCTATGGGGGTTGAGATCTTGAAACATGTGAGTTCTGGATTACAAAAATCTCTGAGAATACCTCTTTTGGGGGGGAAAAAAAAAGCAAGTGAGTTCTACTTTCCTCGGGATTTTTGTGTCTCTGGTTAACGAACAATTCTGACAAGCAGCCCCAGTGTTTTCTCCTAAGCCTACAGACTTGCATAAGCATGTGCTTCCAAACAAACCGATAGTCCTACTAGAAATATCCATTTTACTCTTTCTGTGAAGGTAATGACATAACCTTGTCTTTTGAGACTATATTTTTAAAGTTTAATATATTAGTGTTCTTGCCAAAGCCTACAATGTTTCTTTTTTTACCTCAGTGGTAACAACCAGCTGCTCAGTGTTCCACCTAAAAGCCATCAGGAACCTGACCCGTATCCCACCGCCTCATTCTCCTCTCAGCCGAGTTCTCTCACGTCTCCCATAGGTCTGACCACTGTTTCATTGGTGCTGTGACTCCTCTAAAGTATCTCCATGCTTTTCACACCTAAGTCTCAGAGTCTGAAAATAATGGACGCTGAGAGGGAACAGAATCAGCACAGGCCGCCTTCCTCAAGAAAAACCGAACCCATGACGATGCCAAGGACGCTCCTGGGGGCCCAAGCCAGGGAAGAACGTGGTCAGAACCTCCTCATCGCCCACTTACACAGTTTTCCAATTAGATGGCTGCTGGTGTAGGCCAGCATGCAGGCCAATCAATTTTACAGCCTTTCTAATGTATGCCCAGGGAAGTGGTTATTTTTCAGCTTCTAAGAAATTAAGGCGAAAGGGTATAAATAAACTCAGCTGATGACTTTCATGAGAAGCTATTCGGGGGAAAGAGAAAGAAAAAGCCTTGGTCTGGGAAACTTGGTATATTGCTTGAAAATAAACAATAACAGCAAGAATATGAGCTTAAAATTGAGAAGCTAATGGAAAGAGAGACAGATGCTGTATTTAGAAGAGTATAATGTAGTATGGAATATCCACAATGCCCAAAGTATGCTTTTTAATAAGAAACTTTTGAAACACAGATTGCATTGGAATATTTTAGTGCAATGCAGTGGGGACATAAAGAGCAATTAATCAATTGCCAAAGATTTTTTCATCTCTACATTTAGATAAGCTTGAGGACATTTTCCAAAATCCTGTTTAAACTGTCTTCCCCCCCGCCCCCGAACATATTTTTGAAAGTGAGCAATTTTACACACAAGTTACTGCCCTGCAGGCCTCATCAAACTCCCCTGTACCTCGTCCATGGAGACTGGGGAAGGAAGGAGATACTCACCACACTGAGGAAAGCCAGACCATTGGGAAGTATGTCAATATCATCTGCACCAGCTTCTGTAAGTTCAAGAAATAGATAAATGTCACATTCAAATTCTGTTATTTGTTAGATGTAACATAACTGGGACTTAGTTTACTTTATCAGTGCCTGCATTTTTAGGAATGGTTCGAATTTTTTCCCCAACCACTCTCTTTAATACACGTCAGTCTAAATCCCTTTCTGCAGTGAACCTCTGACTTTAAATGTTAGATATTTTATGTTTACTCAAATCAAAGTCAAGTAATCACTACATTTCCAGCTATAATACAGAAAAAGTTGACATCTGTACACTCTTACGATAAACACCCAGATGTCTGTACAAAAGTAATTGACATCAGGGGAATATTACTTTCAGAGAGAAGGGCTCATAGTCATTTAACCATGCAAATATCCTTGTCCCTTTCTCTGCTCATTCAATCTGAAGCAAACACAGACATTTCTCCCATTAACAGAGATAAGACACCTGGGATTATATATTCCCTCTTTAAAAAACAATGTCTGCTTGTTCTCATAAGCAAAGAAAGCTTTCCATTTAATCTTTAAAGTTAGGCTTTAAACTACAGAAAACAACCAGCAAAAGGAAATTAATGAAAAATACCATGCACCTAAGCCAGCTGAACCTTCTAACGCTTGTCTCTGAGCAGGCTACAATTACTATTGATTGTTTATTGATTGTCTCAGCACACTCCACACAGCACAGCAAATAATTAGACATAAAACCTTCCCAGTGGTCTCACTGTGTAAATTCCGCAGACAGATAATAGACCCAAACACAAGAAAAGAGGAATAAAAATGGCTTAGATTAAGCCAAATCATGACACATTCTTTGAGTCCACAAAATCCAATCTTCCCCTTTAAGGCCTCTCCAAAGGCTTTCCCCAAGATTATTTCTAGGTTGTCAAAACCAAACAGCATCTATGCAGCCATTTTGGTTTTGATTCACGCGTTTGCATTTGGCCGGTTGCCTCCAGAGTCGCTGGCTCTATCATAGTGGAGAGAAGCAAAAGAAAATAAAAATGCCAAGAACTTCACTTCGTAAAGATGACTGCAATCATGAACACCTGCAATGCCTGTTCCTTGGCAAGAAGATACATCTATAGCTTAAGCACGGCATAGCGGAGGAGTTCTTAACCTGGGGCTGCGGATCCCTAAGGAGCCACAAATGGCTTTTAGAGTCCGTGAACTTGTTAAAACTCTATGCAATGCAAAATATCATCTGAATGCTCAGCTGAGACATTTTCAATGAAAAGGATCCTTGGCTTTCAGCTGGTTTAAAAAAGGGTCAGTAATACCGCAAAAAAAGTCAAAAATTTCTGGTCTCTAGTCCCACGGCGGTTCTCAACTGGTAATGAGCAGGGACCAGGGGAACTCGACACCACACGTGTGTACCTGCAACCACAAACATACAAACGCACGCGCTCACATGCACATATCAGTCCAAGGTTTGCTTTCTGGATCCATTTAGTAGGAAGTCAATGAAATAAAATTTGTTGCTCCGGAAAAATTACTTAAAACAATTTAATTTCCATGTGTACATGCTTATACAAAGCTCAAGAAAAGATATATAGAAACAAATTAAGAAGGTTTCTTTGGGTGGCAGAATTATGAGTGATTTTTTCATTTTCATCTTTACTGTTTAAAATTTTCTACAAACGATAGTATTGTTTTAGTAATCAAGAAAAGAACAATGTTTTGAAAAGATATTTTCATTTCAACCACACTGTAACTTCTTTCTGTTTAACTTCATTGCCTATTGCAAGGAAAAAAAAGTCTTATCTAGTTTTCTTTAGAATATTTTCCAGATCTACCCCCACCCCATCTTCATTTCTACATCCATCACTACAAGAGAATTTTATCATTTCGTATCACCTCTTTGGTGTGATTACTGCAAGAGTAGTCAATGCTGGAGAAATTTTTTCTCCTCTAATTTAATAATAGGAGTAGTACTAGTAGTAATAGTAATAGCTACTAAGATACAGTGTTTACCAAGGGCCAGGCTCCTTGTAAGCGCTTTACATACATTATTTCACATAATTTCCTACATCCTAAGCAGCAATAATATTATCTCTCATTTTAGAGTTAAGAAATTAGAGCCTTTGAGCAGTTAGGGAGATTGTTCAAGGTCACAAACTGGGAAGATGGGACTCAAATCCTTTTGCTCTGACTTAAAAGCACACAGGAAAAAAAGACAACCTAGCATCGAATGAATTCTCTGTCAGAACCATCTGCTGGTTCCTCTCTGAAGACACTGTACTTTGTAAATCTGACTGTGGTCAATTCCACAGGTTGGCTTTCCTCCCAAAAGTTTTGCTTCCATGCCTCCTCCCAAGTTCCTCACCAATCCATATTCTGCACTTTTCTTTAAAACCTCTTTTAAAACCCTCTTGCACTGGAAAGTCTTCTAGCTTAGCTCATCTGATTTCTTATTTATTCTTACTCCTTTGGTAATGCTCTATGTCCGAGATGGCTAACTGCCCCCCACTGTCCATGCTCCCCTTCTTCCTTTGCAGCTCCAGTGCATGGGGACACAGCCACAGAGATTTTCTACCCTTTCTTGCAATAGTTGTGGCCATTTGCCTCCGTTCATGTTAATGGGATGTGAGAACACAGTATGCATGCAATTTCTGGGTAAAATAAACTAAAAATAATAGCCACGTTAATGTTCTTTCTACCCTTTCCTGCTGGGGAGTGGCAATAACTGGAGTTCCAGTCGTGGACCGAGAAAGCAGCAGTATGTTGAAGACAACTGTGTTGCTTCATCAGCCTTTGTACCAGACTGGCCGCACAGATCGTAGTCATCTTATCACTCTAGGCCATTTGCTTATCTTTGATGGCCAAGTAAAAGAAGATAAATTTCTCTCTCCTCTAGGTGTAACTTTATAACAGCAAATCAGCCCTGGCCATGCTCAATAGAGTACCTGATACGTAATGTACCTTTTATTGTCCACTCTTGGCTCACTGGTGAGGTATGTGTGTTAATCACTCTGGGAGGAGATACTCTATTGGAAAGAGAATTTGCAAAAGGTACTAAACCTCTCTGAGCTTTGGGTCCTTATCTGTCATAAAAAGAAAAGAAAAAAGAAATCTAAATCTCACAGCAGTGTATATTTTGTTTTCCTTTCATAGGTAGACTGTAAAGTAACCGATCACAAGGGCTGCAAACTTCAGTGCCTTTTTTTTTTTTTTAAATCTCCCCAGCAGCAGTTTTTGTAAAGGTCTTGATTGCCAAGTGTATAAAACCGCTAATTAACTCAAAGAGGCAATCCATTCAAAATTTTATTTTAGTCCAGAACTCTGAATGCCCGCATTTTCAAAGACATTTAGAAAATGTTTTAAGCTTTTAAGCCTCAAATAGACTTAACTAGCTCCTGGCATTATAATTTTTATTATTTAGATGTTGATATTAGGCCAAATCTTGGGTAAGAGCTTGGTTTCTGCCTGGAAAAGACGGGAAAGGAATAGAAAAAATGGGACAGTGAGCCCCATAGAAGGCACACATCCTCTATGATACGTGGTAGATGACCACTATTTGTTAAAACAGAAAGACATGAGATGATATGTATAAAGCACCCAAGAATTGCCAAGAGTTCATTTCTAGTCATGGTGAATGTAGCACTGGAGTGTGTGTGTGTGTGTTGGTGTGTAAGTATGGGTGTTGATGGGAATGGAAAGGTAGGGAAAAGTGGTCTTACCTCTTAGAGGGATTGTTGGCCTCAAGTGCATGGCTGCTATTGTTTCCAAAGCGCACACTAAAGAAGAGAACCTTTTCTACCCTTGTTGCCTACCAGAAGTTGCTTTTGCCTGTATGGGAATGTACGTGCCCAGCACACTGTTATTCCTTGTAACCAAAAGACCACTGAATAAGCGACTGTTATTAAAAACATATAACCACAGGCTATTATTAGCCATTATGCATCACTAACATAGAATTCAACAAATGTTCATATGGTACGTGCTAACCACAGAGCAAAAAACAAAAAAAAAAAAAAAAAAAAAAAAAAAAAA
>NW_023209949.1:0-551 GCF_002007445.2 Ailuropoda melanoleuca
TGATTATATTCTAGTCAAGGGACGTCAAGAACAGGCAGTATTTGTGGTCTGGCAGCTACTGGTGGGCATTGCCAAGAAGGCCAAGCAGGGATGGCGTAGGGAGTTCTGGGTGGGGTATTGTAATCTAAGTAGGGGGGTCACAGAGGGTCACCACGAGAAGGTGATTTTGAGCAAAGACCTGAAGTAGGTCAACCTCATAGGATCTAGAGGAAGACGGGTGTAGGGAGGGCAGAAGCCAGAGGCAGGGATGTCAGGGACCAAGTGTTGCTGGAGAGAAGGGAGCTTGTTGTTGGCGGGGATTGAGGGTGGGAGAGTAGGGCAAGGTGCAGGGACAGGCCAGGTGTAGGGAACAGCGTGGCAAAGGCAGAGGGGAGGAAAGCCCAGAGAACATTTTGTTTGTTCTTGATTAGACCCAGACCACAAGCAGGTGGCATCTGGGGAAGGTTTCAACCTCTAGCCCTGAACGGCTGAAGGATCTGTACTCACTAGTAAAACACATGTGCCGATCCACTGATCTCCAATACCGTCTCTCGTCCAGAGTCACCTTCTCC
>NW_023209950.1:0-551 GCF_002007445.2 Ailuropoda melanoleuca
AGGGCCGCGGTGAGGCTCAGTCTCGGGGGTGCTCCTGCTGCAGCAGCTGCAGCCGCAGCCGCAGAAGAGCCCCCCGCTCCCCCGAGGTGGGTACACCCCCGCAGCCCCAGGGCGCCCGGGCCCCCGAATCTCCTGGCGAGGGCCCTGCAGGCCCGCCACGTGACCGGGGCGCCGGGGGCCCGGCCGCGCCCCAGGCCGCCGCCCCGGCCCTGGCGGAGCACAAAAACGCCCTCACCCACAAGGCCAGCGTGCTGGTGCAGTTCCTGCTGGAGAAGCACGCCGCCGGGGAGCCGTGGCGCACGCCGCGCTGCTCAAGCTCGTCAGCAGGAAGTACCGCGAGCACTTCCCCGAGATCCTCACGCTCACCTCCGAGCGCATGGAGCTGGTGTTCGGGCTCGAGCTCAGGGAGGCCGACGCCCGCAGCCAGACCTACATCCTGGTCAGCAAGCTGGCCCTCCTGAGCGAAGGCAGCCTGGGCGGCGGCGGCAAGGGGCCGCCCAAGACCGGCCTCCTGATGGCGCTCCTGGGCGTGATCTTCATGAAGGGCAACC
>NW_023209951.1:0-551 GCF_002007445.2 Ailuropoda melanoleuca
AGGGGTGGGGCAGAGAGAATTTTCAAGTGGATTCCCTGATGAGCGTGGAGCCCAACATGGGGCTGGATCCAATGACCCATGAAATCATGACCTGAGCAGAAACCAAGAGTTGGACGCTTAACTGACTGAGCTACCCAGGTGCCCCTGTGCAACCATTTTATATTCTGCCCTCTTTCAACTAACATTTTTTCATAAATATTTATCCATAATTCTGTGGAGTACTCAGTGTATTTATAACCATTAATGGGAGCATAACACACTATTGAGTTGATGTGCCATAGTTTTACATAGACTTAAATGGTCCACAGTCTTGTTTACATTTTAAGAACGTATGTAGGTCTATAGCTTTTCTCCCCAGTTGGATTATTTCCTGGGGATAAATTCCCAGGAGTGGGGGGCACCTGGGTGGCTCAGTCACTTAAGTGTCTGCCTTCTGCTTAGGTGATGATCTCAGGGTCCTGGGATCGAGCCTCACATTAGGCTCCCTGCTCAGTGGGGAGTCTACTTCTCCTTCTCCCTCTGTTCCTCCCCCCTGCCCCCTTGCTCCCCTA
>NW_023209953.1:0-551 GCF_002007445.2 Ailuropoda melanoleuca
CAAGATTGTGTATACCACTGGAGGGCAGTACGGTGATGCATCCCAGAGCTGAGAGTTTGTGGGTATTTCTGTTTCTCTTACCTTGTGAAAAGATTGGTTTTACAACTTTAAAGAAAGGCTTATATCCTTTGCCACTGGACTCTGTTGGAGCTCAGACAGGCTAAGATGCTGCTCTTTCTAATTCCAATAATGCTTTTGGTTTCTGTAGCTTGTGGTGTCTGGTACATGTTCAACAACCAGTTTTCTGGGGTGGGAGGGTGGGAGCCCTGATTTGCAGCATTTGCCAATTTCTGTGGTATACATATTTCCATTGTGGCTGATTTGAAGCTACTGAATTGATGTCACTGAATGCGGAGTTAAGAAGAGCTGTATACAAATTGGCACACAGAAGCCAGCTCTGGCATACCCCTACTAGCTGTGGTCACTTGTCATTTATAGTCCATGCTGTTAGTTTTGTTTTCAGATGTACATGTCTTAACTCTTTCTTAACAATCTAAAAGCCAGAGAATACAATCTAAAAGCCAGAGAATACAATCTAAAAGCCAGAGAAT
>NW_023209954.1:0-551 GCF_002007445.2 Ailuropoda melanoleuca
CAGCTTCTGGCGGTTGTTGGAAATCCTTGGTGTTCTTGGCAGCAACACCGTATCACCTCAATCTCTGCTTCGGCTGTGACATGGATCTCTTCCTTCTATTTGTCTATGTCTCTAAACCCTTCTCTGCATCAGAACAGCAGGCATTGGATTTAGGGCTCACCCTACTCTAGTCTGCCCTCATCTCAACTGGATTACATCTGAGAAAAACTTCTTTGGTCACATTCACAGGTTCCAAGTGGACAAGACTATGGGAGGTGGGCACTAACCCAGTCTAAATGCTTTTTTTTTTTTTAGAGGGAAGGGAGGAGGAAGAGGGAGAGAGAGAATCTCTAGCAGACTCTTCACTGCGTGGGGAGCCTGAGATCATGACCTGAGCCAAAATCAAGAGTTGGACACTTAACTGATCGAGTCACTCAAATGCCCCCAGTCTAAATGCTTTTAATAGCACTTTTTCCTTGAATTTTTAACAAGGGGCCCTACATTTTCATTTTGCTGGGACCTACACATGATGTCACCTTTTAAATGACAGCACCCATGGTGGAAAACTTGAC
>NW_023209955.1:0-551 GCF_002007445.2 Ailuropoda melanoleuca
CACAAAGACAGCATGGTACTGGCACAAAAACAGACACATAGATCAATGGAACAGAATAGAGAACCCAGAAACGGATCCTCAGCTGTATGGTCAGCTAATCTTCGACAAAGCAGGAAAGAATATCCAATGGAAAAAACACAGTCTCTTCAACAAATGGTGTTGGGAAAATTGGACAGCCACGTGCAGAAGAATGAAACTGGACACATACACCGTACACAAAAATAGACTCAAAATGGATGAAAGACCTAAATGTTAAGAGAAGAGAATCCTAGAAGAGAACATAGGCAGCAACCTCTTCAACCCCAGCACCAGCAATTTCTTGCTAGACTCATCTCCAGAGGCAAGGGAAACAAAGGCAAAAATGAGCTATTGGGGCTTCATCAAGATACAAAGCTTTTGCACACAAAGGAAACGGTCGACAAAACCAAAAGACAGCTGACAGAATGGGAGAAGATGTTTGCAAATGCCATATCAGATAAAGGCTAGTATCCAAAATCTGTAAAGAACTTATCAAACTCAACACCCAAAGAACAAATAATCCAATCAAGAAA
>NW_023209956.1:0-551 GCF_002007445.2 Ailuropoda melanoleuca
CATATTTCTGGAGCTACACGTAAAAATGTGAAACAGTGAGACTTATATTCACACAAATTCTTTCATCTACTAAACGGCTAAGTTGGCAAACATATGTGTTTATACAAATGCTGTTGTTTAAAACATATTTGGATCCTTAATATTTTTGTCCATCTATGTGCATCTTTTTCTGACCCCTCAGGATGGCTAAATAAACGTGTCTGGTATTTTCCTCCCAAACATCTTTGCTCCAAGCATTTTCATCATATAACTAATTGGCCGTAGGTCAATTTTGCTGTAAAAGATAAAATCACAAAAAATAAAAGAGGGACATTCATTAAAAAGGACATAATGAAACATGAAAATATTTAGTAAAGTTTAAAACTCTTTATTGTGAAATACAAAATATTTGATTGAATACATTTAAAATGTGTGCAGATTCATGGCAATACTGTGCAGATAACTGATTTTATTTTGCTGGTTGTACCTAAGAACTTGTTTTCAAAGTCTTTTATTCATAGTATTATACATTTTTTTCTTGCTTGTTGATTTGCTTCCTCATTTAGCATCAT
>NW_023209957.1:0-551 GCF_002007445.2 Ailuropoda melanoleuca
TAAGTTGAGAAGGAAAGAACTCATTGTTTCCATATGAAAAAATATCAATCTAGTTTTCAAGGAGTCTAAATTAACTCTCGACTCTCAGGAAGGAGCTCACTCTTCCTTAACCATACCTTTGAGTCAGGAACAAATATGTCCAAAGAACATCACCTTAACAACAGCTCAATCAATGAGGAGGAAAAGATCTTAGAACAATGAGTAGAGTCTGGAAAAGGCTGAGAACAGCCAGCCTTTCCATCCTTTTTTTGGTTTCCCTTCTCCTGAAGGTGTTCTGACAGATCCCAAAGATGGCACTGGGTGTGCAGAAGACAAAACAGGAGAGCATTTTAAATTCCTCCCTTCCTTGGTCTAATGGGAACTTAACGACATTGTGTTTGGTAGTGAATAACTACTTTGTAAGAGCTAGAATATTCTATTTTTCCCAACAGCTCTAGAATCAATTCTATAAAATAAAGAACCCAAAGCCAATTGTACTGAAAGGAAAAATTTCTAGCACACTGTGTGACTCTCCTTTTAAAACTTTCATTCTTTGTTACTGGTATTTCATA
>NW_023209959.1:0-4569 GCF_002007445.2 Ailuropoda melanoleuca
GCTCTTCACACTCCTCATTTTCTTCCAGTTTATTCTTTATAGGCTTTTCCACCAAAACTATTCAGCTTATTTATTTCTGTCTTGGTGTTGGCTTGCAGACAACCCAAAATGACACAGCTGTTTCTGAGAATGTTTGAGAAAGGGGTGTTAGGAATGGCTGAGTTATGTATGATGCAGTTGGCCATGACCCAGATGAATGTGGGACGTGGATAATCTCTGCCACAGGTGGCAGCCCAATTGCTAAAGGTTTCACCATTTGATAACCTGTGAAAACATCTTGGTTGAAGGATACCTCCAGCATGGGAAACATGTGGGGGACCATGCCTACCAGAAAAAATGAATGCCTAGTAGAGGGAAATTGAAGAAAAATGAGGTAGATTAGCAAATGGTTAAAGACTATGTATGATATCCGGATGGTTGGTTTTTGTTTTTTTTTTTTTTGTAGCTATTATAGTAATGTGTATCTGTCTCTCAGATATCAGCTATTCTTACTCAGATGTGAGTACAGAGTATGCAGAATTTATGATGTCCAATCGATAGAAGATATCCTCGAGTATAAGTAATTTGTATTGGAAGAATAAGAGTCAGAGTACTTAATTGCCTCATGAAAACCCTTTGTGGAATTTTGTTACAATCTTTATTCAATCTTTATTTATTTTCCTTCTTAGTTGTGGACTAATCAGTATGTAGGTGGTGTGTGTGTATCTGTGTATGTATGTGTGTATGAGCATACATTCTCATGTGCATGCACATGTATGTAATTTTTTTCCTTAAAATAACTTAGAATAAGCTCCCAAAATCTTATGTAAATGTTTGGTTACAAATCCACCATTATATATTACACATTATAAGGAAAGTTTGCTAGGTCCAGAAACAAAATCAGCTTTAACTACCCATGCCCAGTGTAGTTCTTTTTTAGAACTTTCACCATAGCATCCAGAGCACATGAGTTTCCAGCTCAAGTTTAAAGCCTCAGTTTTTCCTCCACTTCCCTCTTAGCATGAGAAAGCAACCAAATTCTCTTGTTTTTCTCTGTGAAGTCTTTCGGTTCTGCCTTCAACTTTATGGCTCCTCAAGTGTCAGGATTACCCAGAATGTGTTAAAGGCTCAGTGTAGTATGGTCTGTAACTTTCCTGTCAGAATTTGAGCAAATGTCTCAACTTCTATGATAATGCTGTATTTTTAATGTTAGCTGCATTATCAGTTGTCTTCTGTGTAACAAACTAAGATTTAATGAATTACCAATTGCAAATGGACAATTTGGGCTCAGCTTAAGTGAGGGCTCTTTTGTTCTTTATGGACTAGGTTGGTTGGTTGGATGGGGTTGCCAGTTCACAACTGGCATGAGTAGGGCCTCTCTACATACAGTGTGTCACCCTCTAGCCGACTAACCTGGACTTGTTTACATAAATGTCATAAGGCTCCAACTGAACATGGACAAGTTTTCTTGATATATAGGCTCAGAACTAACTCATAGTCTCTAATATCACATTCTATTTGCAAGATTCAAGGAATGCAAAAGGCAAGATTCCCTTCTTTCTTGTAGCTGAATAACATTCCACTGTACGTATACACCACATCTTCCTTCCCTTCAACCATTCATCTGCTGATGAACACTTAGGTGTTTCCATATCTTGGCTATTATGAATATTATCAATGAACATGGGAGTGCAGAGATCTCTTTGAGATTCCATTTTCATTTCCTTTGGGTAAATGCCCAAAAGTGGGATTGCTGGATAATATGGCAGTTCTATTTTTAATTTTTTTAGGAACCTCCATACTCTTGCATAGTGGCACCAACAGTGCATGAGAGTTCCCTTTTCTCCACATACTTGCCAACACTTGTTATTTATTGTCTTTTTGATAATAACCATTTCAACAGGTGTGAAGTAATATTTTTTTTTGTGGTTCTGATATACACTTCCCTGATAATTAGTGATGCTGAGCACCTTTTCATGTCTTAATTGGCTGTTCGTGTGTCTTCTTTGGGAAAATGTCTATTTAGCTCTTCTGCCCATTTCTTAATTGGATTTTTTTTTTTTTTTTGCTATTGAGTTGTATGAGTTCTTTATATATTTTGGATATTAACCCCTTATGTGATAATGTGATATATGACTTTTAAATATTTTCCTCTATTCAGTACATTACCTTTTCATTTTGTTGATTGTTTTAATGGTTGTAAGTAATATAAGGATTAGCAGAAGAAGTGAAAGTATGTCTAAATGAGTCAAAGATAGCACTGTTGAGGGATTGACACCTAAACTGGGACTTGAAGGAGTAGAAGATGCCACTGAAAGTGGGAGGGGGTGTTGGCATAATAATGAACATTAATAAATAATGAGAAGACACTTTTTTTTCAAATGAGGCACTAAACCTTCTTTATATTTGTATTCTGTCTAATGTTTAGCTAGTATTTAGTCATGATAGTTTTCCTATAATTTAACATTTAAGTTAAATCTGGTACAGTAATACGAAGAAGTTTGTTTTGAAAAAAACATCCTGTATCCCTGAGGTAGACAGGGATAAAGAACAAAATTGTACAGGGGTGCCTGGGTGGCTCAGTTGGTTGAGCGTCTGACTCTTGGTCTCAGCTCAGGTCTTGATCTCAGGATTGTGAGTTCAGGTCCCACATTAGGCTCCATACTGGGCATGGAGCCTATTCAAAAAAAAAAGAGGGAGAGAACAAAATCATACAGAGAGTCATCTATGTAACAAATGCATGGTTATGGCAATGATTTCAGATGCTTTGAGATAAAAAGAGAGAAATACAGGAAAGCCATACAAATTTTTTTACTTTATCTATAAAATATCGAAGAGGTATTATCCACTTGAGGGGAGGGAAGAGTGGAAAAAGTGAGGTTTTTTGTGAGATTATCAGCCTGTGAATAGACCATACTTGATGATGAAGTTGGCACTCAACGAGATAAGAAAAATGTTGATATACCAGACTAGAGAAATCACTGCCTAGGGAGTCAGGTAAACTACATTTTAATTTATACTGTAACATTTTACCTGTTAAAGTTAGGTATAAAATTTATTTAATTTATAAAACGTGTGAATTAAGACTAGAGTAAAATATCTCCAGTGCAATAAAAACATAGTTGGATATTTGAGTAATCTATTTTTTTTGTGGTCATTGTGTCTTATTTTTTTTATTTTTTATAATCATATTTTTTTATTATATTATGTTAGTCACCATACAGTACATCCCTGGTTTTTGATGTAAAGTTCAGTGATTCATTAGTTGCGTATAACACCCAGTGCACCATGCAATACGTGCCCTCCTTATTACCCATCACCAGCCTATCGCATTCCCCAACCCCCCTCCCCTCTGAAGCCCTCAGTTTGTTTCTCAGAGTCCATAGTCTCTCATGCTTCATTCCCCCTTCTGATTATCCCCCTTTCTTTATCCTTTTCTTCTTCTACGGATCTTCCTAGTTCTTATGTTCCATAGATGAGAGAAACCATATGATAATTGTCTTTCTCTGCTTGACTTATTTCACTTAGCATTATCTCCTCCAGTGCTGTCCATGTTGCAGCAAATGTTGAGAAATCGTTCTTTCTGATAGCTGAGTAATATTCCATTGTATATATGGACCACAACTTCTTAATCCAGTCATCTGTTGAAGGGCATCTCGGCTCCTTCCACGATTTAGCTATTGTGGACAATGCTGCTATGAACATTGGGGTGCATATGGCCCTTCTCTTCACTACGTCTGTATCTTTGGGGTAAACACCCAGTAGTGCAATGGCTGGGTCATAGGGTAGTTCAATTTTTAACTTTTTAAGGGACCTCCACACTGTTTTCCAGAGTGGCTGTACCAACTTGCATTCCCACCAACAATGTAGGAGGGATCCCCTTTCTCCACATCCTCTCCAACAATTGTTGTTTCTTGCCTTGTCTATCTTTGCCATTCTAACTGGCGTAAGGTGGTATCTCAGTGTGGTTTTTATTTGAATTTCCCAGATGGCTAATCATTTTGAACATTTTTTCGTGTGTCTGTTAGCCATTTGTATATCTTTATTGGAAAAGTGTCTGTTCATATCTTCTGCCCATTTTATGATTTGTTTATTTGTTTCTCGTGTATTGAGTTTGAGAAGTTCTTTGTAGATCTTGGATACCAGTCCTTTATCTGTGGTGTCCTTTGCAAATATATTCTCCCATTCCGTGGGCTGTCTCTTAGTTTTTTTGACTGTTTCCTTGGCTGTGCAGAAGCTCTTTATCCTGATAAAGTCCCATAAGTTCATTTTATCTTTTATTTCTCTTGCCTTTGGAGATGTGTCGTGAAAAAGGTTGCTCTGGCCGATGTCATAGAAGTTGTTGCCTATGTTCTCCTCTAGAATTTTGATGGATTCCTGTCTCACATTGAGGTCTTTCATCCATTTGGAGTTTATTTTTGTGTATGGTGTGAGNTATTTGTTTATTTGGTTCTCGTGTATTGAGTTTGAGAAGTTCTTTGTAGATCTTGGATACCAGTCTTTATCTGTAGTATCTAATGTATTGTTTCTTAAAGTATGATGTACCAGAATCCTCTGTCATGTTAGTGGGACCACAACAGCCCTAATGAT
>NW_023209960.1:0-5829 GCF_002007445.2 Ailuropoda melanoleuca
AAGTGCCATATACAGAATTCTAAGAAAGAACCCCATAGAGAAAGCATCTTGCATCTCACAGTCCTCTGTCACTAAAACGGAAGCATGTGCAAAAGTGTACACTGTATGGACACTATGTCTCAACTCATAACTTCTGTCATGAAGATGGCAAGAGAGTGTGCAAGCACATAAAGAAAGTGCCATGTACTTAAATCTGAGAACCAAATCTGTGTAGATAGAATATGATATCAAATCCATCTCCTGACATGAATCAACCAGGGTTTTCTGCCCTGTGTGTTGAACCTTAAGGAAAGGGCCATAAACTTAATAGTAGGTGAGAGCACCGGTTAGAGAGCATCTTACAACCCACAACTTCTGTCATGAAGATGGAAAAGTTTGCAAAGTTGTGCTGAAAGCATAAGGAAAGTGGCAGAGACTAAGCTTCAAGAAAGGACCATACCGAATCCATCCTTCAAGGCACGTCTTCTTTCATGAAGTTGGAAGCATTCTCAGAAGTGTGTTTCTCAGCATAAGGGAATTATCGTACACTTAACATTACAAGAGAACTCCGTAGAAAACCCTCAGAAACTCACATGTTTTCTCATGAGGCTGGAAGCATTGACTCAAGGGTGAGGGAACATTTTAAGAAATGTTGTTCATTCCACTCTGGGCACAAAGGCTCTGTATAGAGAATGAACTTCAAACATCCTGATGCATGAAGAGAGAAGATTTTCAAGTATCTGTGTTGAACAGTAAGAGGATTGCCATAGATATTGGGGGTAAGATGGCGGAGGAGTAGGGGACCCCTTTTTCAGCTGGTCCCCTGAGTTGAGCTGGAGAGGTACCAGAAAAGCAGGAACATCCACGGAATCAGCCTGAGACACAGGAAGATACATCTGGATCTCTACAAATGAACATCTCCAGCGCTGAGTATCGAGGTACGAAGTGGGGAGCCGTGAAACCGTGCACAGATATCGGAAGATAAACAGAAGGGGGAGGGAGCCTCTGTGTCAGGGCGCTGGGAAGCAGTAGCCACCTGCACGGGGGAGCGGACGGACCGCCTACCCACACCCTTGAGACAGCAGAACGGGAGCTCCGGGAGCGCACACGGGGTGGCTGCTGGCTGGCGGGCCACCTGCACGGGGGAGCAGGTGGACTCGTGGACGGCACCCGTGAGACAGCAGACTGAGAACGGGAGCTCCAGGAGTGTGCGCGGGCAGCTGGTGGGCCACCTGCACCGGGGAGCAGGTGGACCGTGGACCCGCACCCTGGAAAGGCAGACTGAGTCCGTGAGCCGGGAGCGTGCGCCACTAAGCATCTCATGGAGCTCTGGAGCTCCAGTGTGCTCACTGGATCAAGGCTGAGACCGGGAGTTCTGGGAGCGTGCGCAGGGCGGCTGGCAGCTGGCGGCTGGAAGGCCACCTGGCGGGGGAGCAGGCGGACTCGCGGTCAGCACCCGCGAGACACCAGACTGAGACAGGGAGCTCCGGGAGCCCGTGCAGGGTGGCTGGCGACTGGTGGCTGGCAGGGTTGGAAACACAAAAGACAGAGATGCGCCGGCCCTGGAAGTGAGGGCTGGGATGCCGGGTGAGGGGCACACAGCCTGGGATGCTGCAGGGTTGAGCAGCACCAACAGAAACAGAGTTAAAGTGGCCAGAACATCAGTGGAGAACGATCTGCGATCCCTCTGTTCTGAGACAGAGGCTGAATTTCAGCTGCTGATGCTCTGACTCTCAGAAGAGGCATAGCAAAACACCAGGGAAAGCCACCAGAGAACAAAAGCCTGGAAATACCGGCTCACAGGGTGCCCATCCCCATCCCCCCTCACAGAGGACACAGAGACTCAACCCAAACAGGGTTTTCTGAGTACACGCCAGCAGGCCCCTCCCCCAGAAGGCAGGCTGAAAAATCAAGAAGCCCACAACCCGGAGCGCCTGGGTGGCACAGTCATTAAACGCCAGTCTTTGGATTAGGGTGTGATCACAGCGTTCCGGAAAGGAGTCCCTCATTGTTCTTCTCCACTGGGAGCCTGCTTCTTCCTCTCCCACTCCCCTGCTTGGGTTCCCTTTCTTGCTGACTGTCTGTCTCTCTCTCTCAAATAAATAAATAAAATCTTTAAGGAAGAAGCCCACATCCCTAAGATCTCTATAAAACAAGGGCGCACGGCCTGGGTCCCAGTCAACACTTGGGCTCTGGACAACCCTGCAATCTCTCTTCATCAGAATGACGAGAAGGAGAAGTCCCCCCCAGCAAAGAAAAGATAATGAGCAAAGAAAAGACAATGAGCCTGTGTTCTCTGCCACAGAATTAATACATATGGATGTATCCCAATTATCAGAAATGGAATTCAGAGCAACAATGGTCAAGATGATGAGTAAACTTGAAAAAAGCATCAGAGAAAGCGTTGCTGAGAATATAGAATCCCTAAGGGCAGAAATGAGAGCGAATCTGACAGAAATTAAAAACTCAGTGGGCCAAATACAGTCAAAACTAGAGGCTCTGACGGCCAGGGTCACCGAGGCAGAGGAACGCGTTAGCGAATTGGAGGATGGGTTAGTAGAAGAAAAAACGAAAANTGAAGCAAAGGAACGCATTAGCAAATTGGAGGATGGGTTAATAGAAGAAAAAACGAAAATAGAACCCGGTCTTAAAAAAAAATCCACACCCACGAATGTAGATTATGGGAGATTACTGACGCTATGAAAGTATCCAATGTCAGAATCATCGGCATCCCTGAAGGGGTGGAAAAAAACAGAGGTCTAGAAGAGATACTTGAACAAATTGTAGCTGAAAACATCCCTAATCTAGCAAGGGAAACAAGCATTCGTGTCCAAGAGGCAGAGAGGACCCCATCCAAGCTCAACCAGGACAAACCTACGCCACGGCATGTCATAGTGCAATTCGCAAATATTAGATCCAAGGATACAGTATTGAAAGCGGCCAGGGCAAAGAAATTTCTCACGTACCAAGGCAAAGGTATCAGGATTACGTCAGACCTGTCTACAGAGACCTGGAATGAGAGAAAGGCTTGGGGGGGCATTTTTAAAGCTCTTTCAGAGAAAAACATGCAGCCAAGGATCCTTTATCCAGCAAAGCTGTCATTCAGAATTGATGGAGAAATAAAGACGTTCCAAAATCGCCAATCATTAACCAATTTCGTAACCACGAAACCAGCCCTACAGGAGATATTAAGGGGGGCTCCATAAAGGTAAAAAGGCCCCAAGAGTGATACAGAGCAGCAAGTCACAACCGATACAAAGACTTTAAAGAGAAATGGCATCATTAAAATCATATCTGTCAATAATCTCTATCAATCTAAATGGCTTAAACTCTCCCATAAAACGCCACAGGGTTGCAGATTGGATAAAAAGACATGACCCATCCATTTGCTGTCTACAAGAGACTCATTTTGAACCCAAAGATGCATTCAGACTTAGAGTAAGGGGATGGAGTACCATCTTCCACGCAAATGGACCTCAAAAGAAAGCTGGAGTAGCAATTCTCATATCAGATAGACTGGATTTTAAACTAGAGGCCATAGAGAGAGATACAGAAGGGCACTATATTATTCTTACAGGAAGTATTCAACAAGTGGATATGACAATTATAAATATATATGGCCCCAACAGGGGAGCAGCAAGATACACAAGCCAACTCTTAACCAAAATAAAGAGACATATAGATAAGAACACAGTAATAGTAGGGGACCTCAACACCCCACTATCAGAAATAGACAGAACACCCTGGCAAAAACTAAGCAAAGAATCAAAGGCTTTGAATGCCATACTCGACGAGTTGGACCTCATAGATATATATAGAACACTACACCCCAGAACCAAAGAATACTCATTCTATTCAAATGCCCATGGAACATTCTCAAGAATAGATCATGCTCTGGGACACAAAACAGGTCTCAGCCAATACCAAAAGATTGAAATTATCCCCTGCATATTCTCAGACCACAACGCTCTGAAATTGGAACTCAACCACAAGGAAAAACCTGGAAGAAACTCAAACACTTGGAGGCTAAGAACCATCCTGCTCAAGAATGACTCGATAAACCAGGAAAATCAAAAAAATTTTAAACAATTTATGGAGACCAACGAGAATAAAACACAACATTCCAAAACCTATGGGATCCTGCAAAGGCAGTCCTAAGGGAGAAATACATACCCATCCAAGCCTCACTCAAAAGAATAGAAAAATCGAAAATGCAGTTTCTATATTCTCACCTCAAGANACAGTTTCTATTTTCTCACCTAAAGAAGTTGGAACACCAACAGAGGGACAGGCCTAACCCACTCATAAGGAAGCAGTTGACCAAATTTAGAGCAGAAATCAATGAATTAGAAAACAGAAGTAGAGTAGAGCAAATCAACAGGACTAGAAGCTGGTTCTTTGAGAGAATCCATAAAATTGATAGACCACTGGCAAAACTTGTCCAAAAACAAAGAGAAAGGACTGAGATTATTAAAATTATGACTGAAAAGGGAGAGGTCACGACCAGCACCATTGAAATTGCAAGGATTATTAGAAACTTTTATCAACAGCTATATGCCAAAAAATTAAGCAATCTGAAAGAGATGGAGACCTTCCTGGAAACCTATAAACTACCAAGACTGAAACAGGAAGAAATAGATTTCTTAAATAGGCCAATTAACTATGAAGAAATTGAGTCAGTGATAAACAACCTTCCAAATAATAAAACTCCAGGCCCAGACGGTTTTCCTGGGGAATTCTACCAAACATTCAAAGAAGAAATAATACCTATTCTCCTAAAGCTATTTCAAAAAATAGAAACAGAAGGAAAGCTACCAAACTCATTCTATGAGGCTAATATTACCTTGATCCCCAAACCAGGCAAAGACCCCCTCAAAAAGGAGAATTACAGACCGATTTCTCTAATGAATATGGATGCCAAAATCCTCAACAAGATCCTTGCTAATAGAATCCAACAGTACATTAAAAGGATTATCCATCATGACCAAGTGGGATTCATACCTGGGATGCAAGCATGGTTCAACACTCGCAAATCAATCAATGTGATACATCATATCAACAAGAAAAGACTCAAGAACCATATGATCCTCTCAATTGATGCAGAAAAAGCATNCATTGAGTCAGTGATAAACAACATTCCAAATAATAAAGCTCCAGGCCCAGATGGTTATCCTTGGGAATTCTACCAAACATTCAAAGAAGAAATACTATTCTCCTAAAGCTATTTCAAAAAATAGAAACAGAAGGAAAGCTACCAAACTCATTCTATGAGGCTAATATTACCTTGATCCCCAAACCAGGCAAAGACCCCCTCAAAAAGGAGAATTACAGACCGATTTCTCTAATGAATATGGATGCCAAAATCCTCAACAAGATCCTTGCTAATAGAATCCAACAGTACATTAAAAGGATTATCCATCATGACCAAGTGGGATTCATACCTGGGATGCAAGCATGGTTCAACACTCGCAAATCAATCAATGTGATACATCATATCAACAAGAAAAGACTCAAGAACCATATGATCCTCTCAATTGATGCAGAAAAAGCATTTGACAAAATACAGCATCCTTTCCTGATTAAAACCCTTCAGAGTGTAGGAATAGAGGGTACATTTCTCAATCTCATAAAAGCCATCTATGAAAAGCCTACTNAATTCTATAAGGCTAATATTAACTTGATCCCCAAACCATGCAAAGACCCCCTCAAGAAGGAGAATTACAGACTGATTTCCCTAATGAATATGTATACCAAAATCCTCAGCAAGATCCTTGCTAAGAGAATCCAAGAGTACATTAAAAGGATTATCCATCATGACCAAGTGGGATTCATACCTGGGATGCAAGCATG
>NW_023209961.1:0-551 GCF_002007445.2 Ailuropoda melanoleuca
CCCAGTAACCAAAAGATAGCTCAAGAAGATAAATGCAGGTGATCTGAAACCACAGTGTCACTGCAGTCCCTGTACTGAGGCGTGCCTTCAGCACCTGGCCAGCTACTCAAGCTAGAAGGCAGCAGTCACATTGGGCTTCCTTCTCTCCCTAAAGCACCATATCCTCCCTCAGTAAGCTCTGCTGACACCACCTCCAGAATTCCTCACAGTCTGGCATCTCCTCTTTTCCCAGGAAAGTCCATCACTCACTCCAACTATCATATTGTGTCACCTGAGGTGGTCATGGCCTTCTAATCTACTTTTTCTAAGATTTTTTAAATTTGAGACAGAGAAAGAGCAAGAGAGCACAAGTGGCTGGGGCAGGGGGGCGGTGGGGAGAGGGGCAGAGGGAGAGGGAGAGGCAGATCCCCTCTGAGCAGGGACCCTGACGCAGGGCTCGATCCCACAACCCTGAGATCATGACCTGAACTGAAGGCAGATGCTTAACAGACTGAGTCACCAAGGCACCTCTAGACAATTCTACTTTTGATGTCCACTCTCCACCTGGAAGC
>NW_023209962.1:0-551 GCF_002007445.2 Ailuropoda melanoleuca
CCCCCCCCTTTTTTTTTTAAGATTTTATTTATTTATTTGAGAGAGAGAGAAAGAGAACAGGCAGGGGGAAGGGATGGGGGGTGGCGCGGAGAGGGAGAAGCAGACTCCCCACTGAGCAGGGAGCCTGATGCAGGGCTCAATCCCAGGACCCCGAGATCATGACCTGAGCCGAAGGCAGATGCTTAACCAACTGAGCCACCCATGAGTCCCCGTTTTCCCTTTCTGGATAATGCCCTTTAATACACAAAAGTTTTAAATTTTGATTAAATTCAATTTAGTGAGTTTTTCTTTTGTTGCTTGTGGTTTTGGTGTCATATCTAAGAATGAATTGCCAAATGAAGGTCATGAAGATTTGCCCCTGTGCTTTCTTCTAAGAGTTTTATACTTTTAGTTGTTGTATTTAGGTCATTGATCCATTTTGAGTTAACTTTTGTTTATCATGTGAGGTAGGGGATCTATGAAATTTTTTTAATATATTTTTATTAAATATTTTGTGTATTTTGCTGCTACCTCCTTTGTTTAGTCTACAATATGTTTATGAAATTTATGTC
>NW_023209963.1:0-551 GCF_002007445.2 Ailuropoda melanoleuca
CCTAAACAAAGCAAGGGTGGTGGAGGAGGGACAGAAATTTGAGACAGATTTGGTAAGTTCTGAGGATGGCCCCACCACTTGTCTAAGGACCACTTGTCTAAGGACTACCACTTGTCTAAAGGACTCAACTCAAGTGCAGAAGAGATTTGATCCCCAAGTCTTCCTTCTTATTATCTTGCTAAGTTATCCCTTTCCCTTTAAAAAAATTTTTTTAGGTGTTAAGTTTGATAAGTTCTTAACATATTTTTGTGACTAACCCTTTATCATATATGTCATTGGCAAATATCTTCTCCCATTATGTAGGCTACCTTTTAGTTTGTTTATTTCCCTCACTGTGTAGAAGCTTTTTTATCTTGATGAAGTCCCAATAATTCATTTTTGCTTTTGTTTCCCTTGCCTCTGGAGACATGTCTAGTAAGAAATTGCTATGACTGATGTCAAGGAGGTTGCTGCCTGTGTTCTACTCTAGGATTTTGATGGTTTACTGTTGCAAACTGGTGCAGCCACTCTGGAAAACAGTATGGAGTGTCCTCAAAAAGTTAAAAGTAGAA
>NW_023209964.1:0-551 GCF_002007445.2 Ailuropoda melanoleuca
AATGGTCCCAGTCGCCAGCCACGGGCCGACCTTGCCATCAGGACTGGGAGCGAGAGGCCCCCTCCCTGTGCAGCCAGGGCTCCCAGAGGAGAGACACAGTTCCGTGCCCCACTTCACCTGCCTGCCGAACCCACCCATGAGCCGGAGACGAAGGCTCACAGCTTGTGCCCTGCTCCCTGAGAGCACCATGGGCTCGGCCGCCTTGGCAACCAGCTCTGGCCACACAGGGACCCTTCCTGTGTCTCTCTCTGCTTTGCAGTTTTTAATAAACAACACATGATTATTTTAGACTCTGATTGTCACCTTGTTTTCTACAATAATAAGGCACCAAATGCCTCCAGGGAGAAGACGTGCTCAGCAGTTTGCTTCAGACCCACCTATCCCGGTTCGTTCCCGAGCCTTCTTCACCACCTGGGACCCCCAGCCCCACGTCGGCGGTGCAGATGACATGCATGCACAGGTGTTCCCTCTCCCCGCCCGAGACGCATCCACTCCGCCCCAGAACATAACCTCAGTGTGCGAGAAGCACGAGCAGTGGCTACACCAGGTAC
>NW_023209965.1:0-551 GCF_002007445.2 Ailuropoda melanoleuca
ACCACTGTGAAATTAAAGTCTTTCATAAAAGACAAAAATATAATGGGCAATTAAGAACCTAATATACCGACAAAGACTAATCGTTTCCTTAATATTTTCTTTTTCCTTCATATTTGGAGAGATGATGCTGTTTGCAAATAGCAAAACTAAGAACAGTGACATAGCCCTTGAATTTATATTTGTGGAAATAAGAAGCTGACTTCTTATTTTCCATCACTTCATAGATGGAAAAACTAACTGATTATTTGGTTCTCCCTAGTGTTATAACCTTATATTTTATTATGTAGCATTGTTTGCTTATTCAGAAAAAAATTTATATTCTACCCAAGTCTTGATAAAATAACAGCCAAAAGTTATTGATACCCACTAAGCGGTTTAGATATATGAAAACATATAGTTCCCATGCCACTCCCACGAGTGGTATAATTATCACCCATTTAACGGTGAGGAGACTAAGGTATACAGAGGTTATGCAGTTGGTTCAAAGTCATACGGTAGTAATTAGTTGAGTTGGGATTTGAACCTAGATGTCTTAGTCACTATAGTGTTAG
>NW_023209966.1:0-551 GCF_002007445.2 Ailuropoda melanoleuca
CCTGGCCCTTGAGAGGAGGGGCCCTTCCTCAGGGGTGTCTGGGATTTGGCTAGGCTTGCCCAGAGATCCCCTTTCTCTCTTCTGCATTCATTGGATCTTTTTGTTCCAAGTGAAGGAAACCAAACTGAATCTGGCTTATGCAGAAAAGAGAATTGGTTGGCCCCCACAGCTAAACATTTCAAAGGTCTGGCCAGAACCAGATGTTCAAATGAGGTAACCAAGATTTAACTCTCTCTTACTCTCAGCTTGATTTTCCTCTCTTTATTGGCAGTGTCTCTGAACGGGGTGGCTCCAAGAAACTCCAGGCTAATTTTTATCTTTATAGCCAACACTTTCCAGAAGAAAACCCTTTGTTCTCACTGATTCCAGTGGGAGCTCAGGGTTTGACTTTTATTGGATTACCTTGGGTGTCCATTCCTGAGTCATTTGCTGTGATCGGGTACATGTAATACTTGGATTGGTCAGGTCTTGGCCACATGAGTACAGCTGGCAGCAAAGTTGAAGTTCCACACAACCCACAGTGCATAAGAATCAAGGAGAAGGGGGTGCTT
>NW_023209968.1:0-551 GCF_002007445.2 Ailuropoda melanoleuca
GTGGCTCTTGGGGGATCTGCAGGGGACAGTGGAAGGGGTACTGTGTTGAGATCCAGGAGACCTCCCCCCACCCCCAGGGTGCCTGGGTGGCTCAGTCATTAAGCATCTATCTTTGGCTCAGGTTATAGTCCCAGGGTCCTGGGATCGAGCCCCACATAGGGCTCCCTGCTCAGCGGGAAGCCTGCTTCTCCCTCTCCCACTTTTGAGTTCAGCTCTGTAAACAAGGCTCAGAGGCTAACTGGGGAGCTGGAATTAATTCGAAGAATAGAGCATCACAAGATGAGCTACCACAGGAGTTTACCGTCTACCATAGGTAAAGTTTAGGAAAACAGTTTGGGAATGAGGCTTCTCCTTGAACTTGAGCCAGCTGTCTCGGGCCAAATCACTAGACCCACCCCAGCTCCATTCTGGGGATAGAAGCCCAGTTGTCCCCCAGCTGATTTGGTCCCTGTCCTGGGGAAGGAGCCTACAGAAGCCAGAATACTAAATTCTCCCTCCTTCCTTCTGGCCCTTCCCACCACGTTCTCTGCACCCTGTCTCTGTCCAGACTT
>NW_023209969.1:0-551 GCF_002007445.2 Ailuropoda melanoleuca
CTTCTTAATCTCTCAGAGCCTTAGTTTTCTCATGGGTAGAATGGGGATAATAGCCTGGCTGTTGGAGGGTTGGAGACAGTGAATATCAAGTACTGGGCCATTGGAAATGTTTAGGAAGTGGTGGCTGCTGTGGCTATTATTAGCCGCATTACCAGAGTCATCGTCATTATTAGTGCTAATTCTCTTTTAAAAGGTGAAGGCCCAAAAACATCTTACTGCCTAACAATCATGTGGAGTCCAGTAGGAATGTCAACTCTTCACTAGTAATTTGTCTGAAATCTGTCCATTGCCTTCTCCCACGGGTAACTGCTATTGCTTTCCAACGTTGTCTCCTTAACCCTTTTCATTTCCAACCCTTTAACTTTAGTTCCTTAATAACAAACCATATAGCTTAGTTCATGAGGAATTTCACATGCATTTTTCTCATGGATTCCTGCACCGCCATCATTATTACCACCATGCCCATGACATCTCCACTCATCGACACCTGGGGCCCTCCAGGGCTGAGCAACTTACCTGAGATCTCAATGCCCACCCAACCAGGAAGTCAC
>NW_023209970.1:0-1089 GCF_002007445.2 Ailuropoda melanoleuca
ATTAGAAAAAGAGATTACTAGGTAAGACTCTAATATTTCAGATCATTTTAAGCATTAATTAATTGATTTAACTATCATTTTACTTTATTAATACCTAAATACAAATTCTTGCCAAAATATTACACTTACACTTTAATTAGATTCCTTAAAGAGTAACAATAGTTCCCTTAACAATAGCAACTGCACTTTTCATCGTCCACCTTGAATAATTTCTGCAAGATATCTTTCTTCTTTGGTAATCTGTCCTTTTCATAGTGTTCTTCCCTTCAAACCAATATTTTAGTATCTAAAAACCTATCTGTGTCATTGTTTAATCACCTCAAAAGTTATCTTGGTTTGGCTTCTATATTCTTATTTTGTATTATTGTTTAATTTAAATTCAATTCATCAACCTATGGTGTATTATTAGTTTCAGAGGTAGAGTTCAGTGATTCATCAGTTTATATAACACCCTGTCCTGATTACATCAGGTGCCCTCCTTCATGTCCATCATCCAGTTACCCTATCCTCCCCCTGAGAGGAGAATATCCTCCCCTCCAGCAATCCTCAGTTTGCTTCCTATGATTGAGAGTTTCTTATGATTGTCTCCTGCTCTGATTTCATCTGCTTTTATTTTTTCCTCCCTTCCCTTAGGCTCCTCTGTTTTTTTCTTATTTTGTACATACCAATGAACTCAAATGATAATTCTCTTTCTCTGATTGAATTATTTTGCTTAGCATAATACCCTCTAGTACCATCCATGTCACTGCAAATGGTACGATTTCATTTTTTTGATGGCTGAGTAACATNTAATTCTCTTTCTCTGATTGAATTATTTCGCTTAGCATAATACCCTCTAGTACCATCTATGTCACTGTAAATGGTACGATTTCATTTTTTTGATGGCTGAGTAACATACCATTGTGTGTGTGTATGTATATCTATATCTATAGATATAGATATAGATATACATACACACACCACATCTTCTTTATCTGTTCCTCTGTCGTTGGACATCTGGGCTTTTTCCATAGTTTGGCCATTGTGGACATTGCTGCTGTAAACATTGGGGTGCACATGCCCCTTCGGATCACTACATTTGTATCTTTG
>NW_023209970.1:1471-1666 GCF_002007445.2 Ailuropoda melanoleuca
TTCTTTATAGATTTTGGATACTAGCCCTCTACGTGATATGTCGTTTGCAAATATCATCTCCCATTCTTTGGTTGTCTTTTGGTGTCGGCAAATGTTTCCGTTGCTGTGCAAAAGCTTTTTATCTTGATGAAGCCTTTGTTTCCCTTGCCTTTGGAGACATGTCTAGCAAGAAGTTGCTGCGGCTGAGGTCACAGA
>NW_023209971.1:0-551 GCF_002007445.2 Ailuropoda melanoleuca
TTTTTTCTATTTCAATAAGCTAAATTTCTACCTGTCCTCAAGAGGTCTACTTCCTCCAGAAAGGTGGGAAAGTACTGCCAGCCATCCAATTATTGAGCATAAATTCACTCATTATCCCATTCTACACCAGAAGAGTTAACAGATCTCTACCAGAGACAGAAATGATCTCCCTGCCTCTCTATCCTCAGGAGGAAGAGCAGAGCTGTTGTGTGGTCATATTTTCTGCCTCATCATCACAGTCCATTCGATTATACAACTGCTTGTTATTTAGGATTAGTCCCTTTTCAACATGTCCCAAAGGGAAGTGCCTTGACAAACATCCCATTCATCTTGGTAGAACTTTGCAAAGTCAGGGTAATAAGCATAAGCACAATGGGGTTTGGAGTTAGGTCCAAAAGAAACCATCTAATGTTGTGACCCATGGGAGGCTCCGAGTGGCCTAACTGGGTTCTACAAGATCTAGAATCAAGGCTCCAGAGAGGTTACAAAAATAAGTGACCTGAAGAAATAGAAGAGTTGCACAGAGATGGGAAAATCAGGGAGAAAAAATT
>NW_023209972.1:0-670 GCF_002007445.2 Ailuropoda melanoleuca
ATTTTCAACTTACAAAATGTTCATTGAACAGATATTGACAAAGCTAAGCATCAAAGTGACTACTCGACCTGCTGTCTAAAAATGGCATAGGTGACAGCATGTTTATTTTTATTTTTAGATTTATGAATAACTATTTAATATTTAATAACTTAAATATAAATTTNACTTAAATATAAATTTAAAGATAATTATGGCCCTTCTATTTTTTGATTTATTTATTTATTGGAGAGAGAGAGAGAGCATGAGCAGGAGGTAGAGAGAGAGAGAGAACCAGAAGCAGACTCCACGCTGAGCACAGAGCCCCATGTGGGGCTTGATCTTATGACCCTGAGATCATGATCTGAGGTGAAACCAAGACCCAGATGCTTAACCGACTACACCACTAAAGCACCCCTAATTATGGCCTTTCTTAAATTAACTCATATATATATATAGATAGATAGATAGATAGATAGATAGATAGATAGATGTACATACAACAAAATATTTTTGAAATATATTTGCCAAATATTACCTGTCTTCACACTTGGTGAGTGGGAATGGTAGAATGCTACTGTATTATTGAAAAGGTTAAAAGTAATATATAATAAATTTATACTTAATGAGAATATTAGTAAAACTATCAGCATGCAATGAAAATGGTGAAATGACTTATTCACATCCATTTTAT
>NW_023209973.1:0-551 GCF_002007445.2 Ailuropoda melanoleuca
ACATGAAAGCCTTTCATGTTTACTTCTTGTTTTTGCTGAGTTCAACTGTATCTTGATAAGAACCTGGTTTCCGGGTGTTTTTGCCAAGACTGAAAAATAACTTTTGTGGTTTAGTGAAAGAAAACCACAAACCCCAAAGGTGCTCCTGAGGCAAGCTGTGTCCCCCAAGGGAGCAGAGACCCATCTCATCTGGTGTGACCAGAAGGGACTGAAACTCCTCTGTCCAAACACATGTCTGCATCCCACCACCCTAGAGCTATCGTTCCTCTCCAAGGAGGAAAGGTTTTCCCTGGGATCACGCATAGGCAAACAAAACAACACATAGGGAGAGACTGAGAAGGTCAAAGTCATTCAAGCAGAGCCGAAGTTTCAAATCCTCAGTTGCCAGCCAGAGGGTGCGTTTGGCGTAGTCCGTGACCCAGGGCTCTCAGATAGGCAGCATCTTAGAAGAGATGAGCTCTGCAGGTCTCACTGGCGACCAGATCCTGGTTCTGAATATTACCCACTGAGATGGTAGACACTGATCTATTCGGTGTCTTTCCAACTTGACC
>NW_023209974.1:0-551 GCF_002007445.2 Ailuropoda melanoleuca
CTGTGCCAGCTGGCGAGTGGGGAACTGGAGCAAAGTAAGTGACGGGGCTCGGCAGTGTCCTGGAGGGGACAGCCTCGCTAAGCGTTTGTGGCGGTAGGTGTGTCTTCTCCCTTCCTCCCTTGCTGCCTCCCTTCTGCCCTTTTCTCTGATACAACCGAGGAGATGTAAATCCTGGGCATCACCATAGGCCCTCTCGAAGTTACACAACAGTCTTAGAACACGTACAGGGTTCTCATTAACCCACATGTTTTTACTTGCTGGTCTCTTCCCTTCCCAGATAAACTGCAATGAAACATTAAATTAGTGTAATGAATTGCTCAACCAGCATGCCACATTGTTTCTGAATTACTTAAATGTAGCACTCTAATTAAAACTGTACATCATCGCATGTATCATTAAGTCATGACTCAGCAGCTGCTCACAAAGCCAGCTCTTTCACCCGCCAGACCCCAAATGAGAAGAAAGCAGAGACATAAAGAAAAAAATCGCTCTTTCAAAGTGTATTTCCCATACTGATCTTTTTGCAGTGTGGTTTTACTGTTTCTGCTGAC
>NW_023209977.1:0-551 GCF_002007445.2 Ailuropoda melanoleuca
TAGGCATTAGGTTCCACCACCAGCCCAAGGAATCCCATTGATCTCACTATCCGTGAAGAATAATTCAATTGGAATAGTACTAGATAATCCAGCCACCATTTGTAAGCATCTTCATGTGGGATATTTTCAGACTCACCACTTGCAGAGCCAGAAAGGCATCTTTCTTAAAAGTGAAATGAGGGACCACACTTCTCTCCACCCTCCACTTGCTGTCTTTGAAAGTAATGATGCTTCCAGCCTCCTCCTTAGCAGGAAGTGGCTCCTCTTGAGAGTGAAAATCTGACATCAGGGGAAACAAGGAGTCTTGAAGGCAAAAACCATCTGCAGGTTAACCTCTGAATTCACTTGGTTTTTTTTGAGGCTCCTGGGGGTAAACCCATAGCAGGCTATAAACTCTGCTGTTACAATCCTTATTTCCAGTTAGATCATGAGCTTCTTAGTATGTAATGAGTTCCTAGAAGATTGATTCTTGATAAAGCCTTTATCATGACAGTCTAACTGATGTGGGAAAGAAAGGCAGAAGAAAAATTATTAAATGTCCTTACTATCTA
>NW_023209978.1:0-551 GCF_002007445.2 Ailuropoda melanoleuca
GGGGGGGGGCACCTTGAACGGAACATTCCTGACTAAGACTCCCTGGCCTCTGGAATTTCTCGTCTCCAGCCTCCCATCTAGTCTCTTGGTGGCTCTTGTCATCTTCCCGTAAGTTGCATTTGCTGGAGTTGGTGTCACGCCTGCAGCCAGGGGTACTGGCTGAGCGGCACTGTTTCTTCTTCGCTGGAGTGTCCCGTATGACAGGGCCCCGTGCAGAGAAAGGACCAGAAGGACCACAGCTGTGTGCACCACAGTGATTCCCTAGTAAGAGATGGCGCGCGCTGTTCTGGACGCCTCGGCTCACAGAGTCAGTGCAGCTTTGTACTGAGAGGTCAGCATGTGACCTCCGAAAGTGTGTAATTCATACCTAACGAGTTTACTCAGCCACTGAGCTTCGCAGTTAACAAAGGAGGACAGGGAATGAGGAGTGGACTCCCATCAGATGCCACAAATCATGGTGACATTCAGGGGGTTCGATCTCTTAAACACCACAGTGGTAAAGCGTGCGTTTCAGTGCCTCCCACGGTTTGACCTCTGGACCACTTGACAAA
>NW_023209979.1:0-551 GCF_002007445.2 Ailuropoda melanoleuca
GTTTGACAGAGAGAGAGACAGCCAGCAAGAGAGGGAACACAAGCAGGGGGAGTGGGAGAGGAAGAAGCAGGACCCTGGGATCACGCCCTGGGCCAAAGGCAGATGCTTAACGACTGAGCCACCCAGGCGCCCCAACTCTCTCTTAAATACTTAATGTACTAAATCTATGGATAAAAACTATAGCTGTTAAATTTAAAATTCTATTAAACCTAGTTTTTCTTGTTTACAATATTGTAAAGCTATCATGAAATAACTTCTATGTCTTTAAAATAACTGAATTTATGTAAACTTGGTAAACAACCTCTTTAATCTCTCACCTATAAAGCAGGGAGAAAAGTCACAAATAAAATAAAAAATTAGTTTGTATTTAAATGAAAATATTAAGAAAAAAAGTTTAATATTATTCCACAAATCTATTTTTCTTAAAATTAAATTTTATTTACTCTTCATTTTTATTACACTCATTTAGATACTGAAAATACCAGACTTTGTTTTGGCTTTGGGTAGGAGACCATACATTTCACTTAAGATCTTGCAAATTAGAACTGCCC
>NW_023209980.1:0-551 GCF_002007445.2 Ailuropoda melanoleuca
CTAACCAGGCCGGAAGAGTTATCCTACGAGGTTATCAACATACAAGCTACTCAGGACCAGCAAAGGAACAAGGAGCTGGCTCTCATCATGGGGGAGTTTGAGGTCACGGACCAGCTGAGGCAGAGCACCAGCAAGGGGGACGATCTACTTGCCATGATGGATGAGTTATAGCTGTGCTGGCCTGGCACACGCATACACGTGTTTCCAGCAAAATAGATTCTGACTTTTAAATTGGAAAATAAATAAAGAAAGAAAAATAAAGCACAGTATGATATGAAGAGGTAAAGAAGTGTATTCAGAGATTATCCTCGTGGTACCCCTGACACCAACCCGGAACCCGCATCTCTGGTCCTGTATTAAGCCATCCATTTACATCTTATTTCAATACTTCTGGGGACAAATTTGCCCTTCAGGAATTTTAAATATAACCAGGAATGACCTGCTGGGACAACCTGGCCAAATAGGTCCAGGAAGATGTGCAAGAACCCCTGAGGTAATATGTACTGGGTTGACTAGTGTCCACCAAAAATCATGTTCTTAAAAAAAAAAAA
>NW_023209981.1:0-3144 GCF_002007445.2 Ailuropoda melanoleuca
TCCTTCTGAAGAACAGAACTGTCACCAATATGCTGCATGGTGAAGGATCTGGTGAGCTCAGCAAGTGCCCTCTCAAGGCATATTGCGCCCCTGCCTGCATCCAAAAGCTTGAGCATTAGCTGGGAGTCCCAACCTATTATACCTGAATCACTGCAGCTTCTATCCATTCATGGGAAGGGCAATTAAAAGAAGCTAACCCAGATTTCCCTCTCTTTCTGAAGGAAGAATGCAGAGTTCTTGCTGACAGAGCTCCCAGATATGGGCAATGGAGGTTTTCCTTCACCCAAGCCCACAGTTGTTTCTCATTCCTGGGAATGAGAATTGGGTTGCTAGGAGATTGTCCTCATCACTTCAATCAACACATTGTGTCTCATCTCACCTCTAATAAACACATTTGGCCCACCGCATATCCATTTCCATTCGCTCATAGCAGAAGAGCCTGATGTGGGGCTCGATCCCATAACGCCGGGATCACGCCCTGAGCCGAAGGCAGAAGCTTAACCGCTGTGCCACCCAGGCGCCCCCTCTTGCTCTTTTTTGGTCTAGGTTCACCCTGTGGGCCATTCAGATCCAGTGACTCAGACCAATATCCTCTTCTTTAAACTGGCAAGTCTGGAAGATTCCCTGTGACTGTGGGGAAGTATGGGCCACAGGCCCCCCTTAAAATTTAGTTTCAGAACAATGTTCTCATGAGGAGACCTGAGGCATTTGAAGGTTCCAAACAGTGAATGTGTGTGTGTATGTAGGCTTGGCCAGAGGATTTTAGAAGGTGCTGGCCTCATTTCTTGGGTAGGGAAAAAACTAGACCTCTCATTACAGATTTAGTCCATTCCCATTTTAAATGTAGATTATTGGCCCTTCTTCTATACATTCCTAGAGTCTTGCTAATTTTCTGTCTAGCTCTTGGTTCACACTCAGACTGGAAGGTACTTTTACTCACAGCCACACCTAGGGATTACTGGTGAGTTCCCCCTCTGGTCCTGTGTGAAGTGAGAGAATTAGTGTCTGGTATGTGAATAAAAAATGGTTGGCCCTCTTGTCCCTGAGCCTGTGGGGCTGCCTTGGATAAATGTGTAGATGGGTAGTCAGGGCACCTCTCTCCCCCGGGCTGATTGAGAAGCCTTCATCTGGAGAACCTAGTTTGAAAAAAGATCCAAGGAATGGTAATGGACACAGAGGGAATGAAGACTTTCTTACTGTTGAGAATAAAATAATGTCAAAAACAAAGTGTCTCTCAAAATCTCTTCGCAAGCTGGCAGTCTCAGGACTAAGAAGGGTCTGTTGGCTTGGGCAATGGGAAACCTCCATTGGCTATATCTGGGGGCCAAGTAAGCAAGAGGCCTTCATTCTTCCTTCTGGATTTGGATTTCTCTTGCCTTTCCTATCATGGTGAGAAGAAACAGCAACAACACAAGTGATTTGAGGTTAGCAAATTTGTTCTCCCAGCTGATGATGTATTTGGAAATGGTCATTGGGGCAGTATTCCTTGAAAGAGCTCTCACTACACTGACCAGGTCCTGGAGCATAGTGCACATGTGTGAGCTAGCTGCTCTTCAGAATGAAGACATCTCTGTCACCCCAGGGAGGGAGACAAGCTGGCTGCCAATCACAGCATTTCAAATAGCAGGACAAGAACTAAGAACCCAGAGGCAGGAGGGGAATCTTTCCTTTTGGCTATCGGACACTTACTGCTCTCACATAGCAGAGTATCCAAGTGGGAACTTGCCACCAACACTGGGAACTTGTTGTGATGCCAACCCTAATACCCCTAAATGTGAATCAGTCTAGCTACAAAAACAATGAGAGGATGGGAATGGCTTCAGGGAAGACCAAATTTCCACATTTCAAATGGAAATGAAAGTGATCTGGGATCGAGATGTCTAACTTCATCAGCCCTTGCCCCCGCAAAAAGGCAAGCCTTCAACTAGAATCTCTCGCCGTGCCTACACACAGACAATCTTTTGAGTTCATTCAAACCCTCTAGCCTTCCTGATGTCAGCATTGTTCTGAAGCCAAATTACAGGAGGCCCTGTGGCACAACCAGTCTCAGAGTCACAGGCACTCAATCAGATTCCCCTGTTTCAATCCGAAAATACTGCTCTGAGAACACTGGCTCCTCTCAATGGGCTTCAGAAAAAACCTAGTTTGAAAAAAGAGCAAAGGGGTGTATATATGTGTGCAGGGAGGCAAGATTCTTTATTGCTCCAAGGAGGAAAAAGTTCTCCATTTCAAATGGGAATAAAATAAATTTGTGATGGATATGTCTGACTTAATTTCTCCTTACCCCAGAAATGACATCTTCCAAATCCTCTGGCCCAACCTACACACATTCTCTGGTGGGCACCTTCAAATGCCCTAGGTGTCATGATGTCCAAAGAGTTTTGAAACTCAATGTCAAGGGACTCTGTGGTCCAAGGTATCTCACAGTCCCAAGAGCTCTGCCAGACTCCCTAGATTAAAGCAGAAAATGTGGTTCTGAGACACTTCTTCTGAATGGCCCCCTAGATTGAATAATTTTTGAAAAAAAAAAAAGGAACAAATAAATGGAAGTGGACACATGGAGGGCCAAGATGGTTCATGGAGTTGACAGTGGGATAATACCGAGGATGAAGTGGCTAGCACAATGCCCTAACTATCTGGCCATTTTAGGAATAAGACACTCCAGTGCTTTTGTGCAAAGGGAAACATCCATTGGCTACACCCAAGACCTGAGTACAGAAGAGGCCTTCATTCCTTTTTTTTTTTTTTTAAGATTTTATTTATTTATTCAATAGAGACAGAGAGACAGCCAGCGAGAGAGGGAACACAAGCAGGGGGAGTGGGAGAGGAAGAAGCAGGCTCATAGCGGAGGAGCCTGATGTGGGGCTCGATCCCATAACGCCGGGATCACGCCCTGAGCTGAAGGCAGACGCTCAACCGCTTTGCCACCCAGGCGCCCCTTCATTCCTATTTTTTAAGAGACAGAGAGAGAGAGCGAAAGAGAGAGAGAGCGAGCAAGTACTTGGGTGGGGGAGAGGCAGAGGGAGGGAGAGAATCTCAAGCAGACTCCACGCCCAGCACAGAGCCTATGTGGGGCTTGATCTCACAACCCTGAAATCATGACCTGAGCCAAAATCAAGAGTGAGGTTCTTTTTTTTTTTTTTT
>NW_023209981.1:5858-7254 GCF_002007445.2 Ailuropoda melanoleuca
TTTAAGTCTCTTCTTTACTTGAGAGTTATTTAGAGAAGTAGGGGCAGACCCAACTTAGCTGAGTCACTTTGCTACGTTTTCATGTTTGTAAAACAGTTATTTTCTATTCCTTTGTCATTCCTATAAGTTTCAGAGACTTTCTGTTTATCATAAGGTGTTTGAGTAGTGTATATGGGTGGGGTATGTGTGATATACGTGCAGTGTGTTTGTGGTGTCTGTTGTGCGTGGGTTATTTGTGTGTTATGTGCATGGTGTATGTGCAGTGTGGGTTTGGGTGGTATATGTGTGCTGAGTGTGGTGTATCTCTGGTGTGTGCATGGTGCGTGTGTGTGTGGTGCCTTTTGATGTGGTCTATGTGGGGTCTGTTGGTGGGAAATGCATGGTGTGCGTGGTGTGTTGTGTGTGTATGTTGTGTATGTTTGGCGTGCTTTTCTCTGGAATAAGTGTTGTGAGTTTCTGGTATATATGTGGTGTGTGTTGCTATGTGACCTGTGTGTATGAAGTGTGTGCATGTAATTTATGTGGCATGCACGGTGTGCATTATATTGTGTGAAGTATTTGTGTGTTCGTTGGTTTTTGTGTGGTTTCTGTGTGTGTGTTTGGCATATGTCTGGTGTGTGTGTGAGATAAATATGTTGAATTTCTGTGGCAAGTGTGTGGTGACATGAGGTGTGGGTGAGTGGTAGAGTTGCATGTAGACGGTGTATGCGGGGTGTGTGGGTGTTGTATGTGTGGTGATTTTTTGTTGTGTGTATAGTGTGCGTGAGGGGAATATGTGGCATGTTTGTGTATAGGTGTGTGTAGTGTATTTGTGGTATTGTGGTGGGTTTGTGTTTTGTAGATGTGTGGTGTGTATTTGAGATATGTGTTATGTGTGGAATATGTGTAGTGTATGTGTTGTATAGGGTGGTGTGTATGGTTTATATGATGAGGGTAGGTGTGTGTGCTATCTGTTCTGTGTGTCATGTATGTGTTGTTTGTGATGTACATGTGGTAAATGGGTCAACTATGTGTGGTATGAATCTGTTGTGTCTGTGTTATACAAGTGGTTTCACTGTTGGGTGTGTCTGGTGTCTTTTGTTGTGTATCGTTTGTATGGTATGTGGTGTGTGTTTGCACTGTGTGGGTGGCGTGTGTTGTAGTTGTGATGTGTCTGTGATAGAGGTGTTGTGTAGTTTTGGGATCCTTTTGGTGTGTGTGTACTATGAGTGTTGTGTGTGGTGTTCATGTGTTTTCATGGTGCACGTGTGAGTGTGGTATATGAGTGGTACCTGTCTGTGTGTTCTTTGCATGTATTGGTATTGTATGTGTGGTGTGAGAATTATGGGTAATGTGTGTTCAGTTTCTGGGGTTGCTTTGTGGGATGTGTGTTTGGCATTTGTGTGGCATTTGTGGG
>NW_023209982.1:0-551 GCF_002007445.2 Ailuropoda melanoleuca
TCTGACAATACATATTATCAGGTCGATAGTAGCCTAACACTATGTCACAATGCCTACATCATTCACTCACTTCATCTCATCACATAGGCATTTTATCATCTCACATCATCACAAGAAGAAGGGTGCATAGGGTACAAAAAGATATGAGAGAGAGAGATCACATTCACATAACATTTATTACAATATATTGTTATAATTGCTCTATTTTATTATTAGCTATTGTTGTTAATCTTTCACTGTACCTGATCTATAAATTAAACCTTACCATGCACGTGCATATATAATAAAAAACATCATTTATATAGGTTTCAGTTCTATCTGCAGTTTTAGGCAGTGACTGGGGGTCTTGGAACATAGCCCCCCTGGGTAAGGAGAGACTGCTATATAAAGCAGTATACCCTATATGGAGCTCTGCAATAGAAAGAAGTATATTAAGTTTTGGGCTCTACAACAAAGTGAGAGGGAAAATACATTTATTATGTGGTTCAGAGATAAAAATTCAATAAAGGCAAGGAATTACAGCTCTGGGAGTCATTCATTTAACAATATTC
>NW_023209983.1:0-551 GCF_002007445.2 Ailuropoda melanoleuca
TTAAGTGTGATTGTTAGAGCTATTGGTGATTATAAATGCCTACAGTGCCTGTTTATTCAATTCAATAATATTTCAGTTGCAAGGTCAATAATGTAAGTTGTGAGGGCTAGATAAAAGCAATTGTGTAGAGGTAGAAAAAAAAATAAGTTCTATGAATATGCTACAAGAGACCCTGGATATCTTAGGCTTCTCTTTCCAATTGCCAAGATAAGTCATCTTATCAATTGGCGATAAATTGATCTCTCATCTGTTGGTTGGTCTGAAAGCATTTTCCTGAGAAAGTAGAAGCTACTCTCTCCTTGAAATATGTTCACCACCACAAATGAAAGGAGATGGACTCCCACTCATTAATTTTAATGAGGATTAATGATCTCTCTCACTGTCACTACAGTGTCCGTATCAAGAAGATTGTTACTTAGGATCCCTCATGGCCAGATGTACCAAACCGGACACCCTGCAGAGGAAAAACTCTGAAGAATCCAATCAGGAACCTGAAGTTTTCCAAAGAAAATGTGACATAGAAAACAAATTAGGCCAGGAGCAGTTATGGG
>NW_023209984.1:0-3713 GCF_002007445.2 Ailuropoda melanoleuca
ACTCTCAAGATTTCTTCACTCTACATTCGCAAGAACAAATTTATCAGGATGGGAATCACCTGATTTTTGCAAGACTAGATTAAAAAATCATAATAAAGTACATAATCATAATAAAGTACATAATCTCACTAGTAAAATAATATGTATTTCAGGGCTTTTATCACATCTAAAAGTTTTCAACTTTTGAAACACTAAAATTGATATCCTCAGCAGAGTAAGGAGAAAAAGGCACTTGTTTACCAGCTGGCAGCTCCACAAGAGGCAGCTTGGCATTTAGCACTCTGAGATGGGGAAACTTGGAAGAGGCTAAAATGCAGAGGCCAGTCCTGAGACCTCAACCAGAAACTGCAAACCAGAAAGAAGCAGAGTTCACATTTGTGTATGCACAGAATGAAAAGAACTGCAGATAAATTATTTTTTCACAAATTGGTAAATACTGTTATCAGTACTAACCTCAAATTCAGAAATTAAGTGAATGTAGGTATAAAACATATTTTTTCCTAGTTAAGTAGCACAAGTAATAAAATGTTTTAGCATTGGGGATGGTTAAAAAAGGATTTAGGAGCACACTAATTCTAAGACATTTTGATAAACTCCATCCTTACCATTAATACATGCTTCAAAATACAGATCAGATGCTAGTGTCTCAGTTTCAGGCACAAACATCCCCATTACATTGTTACTGACCTTCCAATTATACACTCAATGATGGTTCTACTACATTTGCCCCAGGGATTTCTAGATGCTCCAAGGCTCTCCGTGCAATGAAAATACCTCATTCACCCAACCATTAGAGGCCAGAGTCCAGGGCTTCATTTCAGTAGCTAAAACTTTCAGAAGCCTCCAATAAGATGCAAATATGCCCAGAAAAAGATAACAAGTTAAACCTTATCCGTTAAATCACTCCAGTTCCTTTTTTTAAAATTTATTTATTTATTTATTTATTTATTTATTTATTTTAATTTTATTTATTTATTTGTCAGAGAGAGAGAAGGAGCGGGGATGGGGGAGGAGCAGAGGGAGAAGCAGGCTCCCCACTGAGCAAGGAGCCCCGTGCTGGGCTCTGGAATCATGACCTAAGCCGAAGGCAGATCACTCCATTTTCTTAAAGAGAAACTCCAGTTTCCTTTACTAAGACTCTCCTAGGTCTCAGTACTTGGAAGTGAAGATCCAGCAGATTCAGGAGGAAGTAAAGAAAATCTGCTCGGGAAAGGCAGCGGGAAAAATCCGTAAGTGTAGTTTTTACTTAAATAATCATCAGAAATTCTAGTTGGCCTTTAATCACTGAATCCTCATCCCCCAATGACTCGACCAACATCATATTTACAATACGAACCAAAAATTGAGACGCACAAAAAACACCGTAACGAGATTAAATCCACTGGTGCTAGGCTGTCTTCGATCATCTCGATCATCCTACTAAATGGCAAAACTGCGAAAGTACATTTTTTAAACAGCCAATTCAATGATCTATTTGTGCCCAGTGAAGAGCCACTGTTACACGTAAGAAATTAATTATTTTGAGTATCACTAAACAAACTAGCTTCATTTTATCCTTAAGCCAAACTCTAGAATCCCTCCTAAGGACCTTTTTAAAAAGTGTTCAAACTAGGCACAATAAAATTACAAACAAACCAACAAAAAAGGACCAATAGTCTCCAACATTTTTCAGGAGCGTTATAAAAAAAGATGACTTTGAACAACTTTCCTCAGGATCTACTCCTCGGTCCAGTGGATAACTTCCCCTTCTCTGTAGACATTAAAGTATACAAGAAAAGGAACACCTAAGCACAAACTTTGTTGGCCACCAGCAGGGGAGCTCTTCAGCTTTTGTCCCAAACCCATTCAAACAAAAGAAGCCCCGAGTCCTCCATCCCACCCCTCAGACCCGCACCCCGCGGGAAGTTGCCACATCCCTGCGCCTTCTCCACCCGCCCCTGCCAGCTCCACTTACTCCTCAGCGCCCCAATAAGCAGAGAGCCGTCCTTAATGAGCTCTTTAATGAACTTGTTGGTTCGCTCCAATTCAATCTCGTGACACTGCAGGCGCTCCCTGAAATCCGGGCTGTCCAAGTAGGAATCGCTGAACTCCAGAGTAGGCAGCCCCATGGCACAGACTCTACCAGCGGCCACCGGGGGCACGTCCCGGCGGGCGGTGTGGGCGGGAACAGCCGGCGACCGCGGCCGGGCCTGAGGACCCGCGATCGCGGGAAACCAGCTAAGAAGCTAGAGGACCAGGCAAAGGAAATGGGCCCCGAGCGCCGCGCTGCCAGCACAGGGCTCCCGAAGCCCGCGGACGCCTCTGGGCTCAGTCGTCTTCTCCTGCGGCGAGGAGTGTACAGACTCTGGCGGTGGGCCGGGGCGCGAGTCCGCTCAGGTCGTTGTCATCAGGGCGCATCGTCGCTGCGAACACCGGGGCGGTGGAGGCTCCGGGCCGCCGCCGGAGCAGGAAAGTTATCTCACGGCACGCAGACACTTCCGGCACCTCCACTCTCCTACTCTCTTGACAGTCGTTGGTGCTTTGAGCCGCTCTGGCCCGACCAGGGAAGCCCTCCCCCTAGGCGGACGCAGGCTCAGAGAGCTTGCAAATTGGGCCTGGCCTCCGAGACCCTCCTCCTGCCGACGCACTCCCACCGCAAGCCACCCCTCCCCTTCTCCCAGTCACCCTCCCACCGCCACCCACCCGCCCGGGCCAGGCTCCCGGGCTGCGCAAGGCTGCGGCGCAGTAGCGCTCCTGCCTTCGCCCGGGGTGTCAACTCTGTCTCCACCCCAGCACCTGGATCTGACTAGCCTTCGGCGACACTTTGGGGTCCTCCACGCCCCAAAAGGATCTCAAACTCCCAACGTTCCTCCCCTACCCGTCCTCCTCACCATCCACTCCCTAGAAATTGTCTGGAAGAGAAACCCACGTTAGTTTCTTTGAAGTTTGAAAAATCATTTTGAAGTCTGGTTGGAAGATGCTACTTTCTAGCGTTAGTTTAGATTTGATTTCATGCCTGCACTGAATGTTATAAATTCCAGGTTGAAAAGTTTTCCTGCCTCTTTCCCTCTGCTCAATTCCTTGATCCAAGAAAGTCGGAGTTTTTATACTGAAAATGAAAAGCTTTCATAGACCTTGGGATGTTTGTTGTTTTAACAAGTTGTTGTGAAAATGGGAAGATTTTAGGTCATTCGCATCCTCCTAACTACGCACCTAGGACTTAGGTGTTCCTACTTCTAGAAGAAAACCTAGATCACAATACTGTGTATTTTATTGGCACCTGGATGGAATTATCCTACAAGCATGAGGATTTTGAAATTGTTGAAATTGGCCAGAGGTCCAAATGAATAGTTAATTCCTACCAAAAGTCACTTACCCCTTCTCTGATAGATGATCACCTAATAAATTTCTGTTCTCTCTAAACGTTGACAGCAAAAGAAAGTGCTGCCTTACCATCATCTATAGTATTCCTGAGAACTCAGTTATTTTTCTTAAGGATCTGCTTTTAATTTCTGTGTCTTCATTGCTTTGTCCATTTGAACCATCTGTTAAAAACAAACAAACAAACAAACAAAAAACAACTCTTCTACAGATCATGGGGAAAATTCCATTAATGTGCTTTACATTTTTCCCAGTTAAGTTTCAGAGACTGTCAAGACTTTCAGTTTCAAAAGAATTTTTAAAGAAGTACACATGAACATTAAAAATAGCACATAAACCTTGAACTAAGATGA
>NW_023209984.1:10627-10788 GCF_002007445.2 Ailuropoda melanoleuca
CTCCCCTCTGAAGCCCTCAGTTTGTTTTTCAGAGTCCATAGTAGTTGGCCTTTATTATGTTGAGACATGCTCCCTCTAAATCTACTTTGTTGAGGGCTTTTATCATGAATGGATGTTGTACTTTGTCAAATGCTTTTTCTGTGTTAATTGAAATGATCACA
>NW_023209985.1:0-551 GCF_002007445.2 Ailuropoda melanoleuca
TTATTATTTTAAACAAATATAAAAACTATCACCAATTGTAAATTAACAGAAGTGTTGAAATTTTCAACATGTAGTGAACGTATTAGATAAATCCTCATTATTAATCAGACAAAAAAGGGAAACAAAATTATCAGACTGTTAAAAATGGTTCCCTTATCAGTTGGGTGAAAAAGATAACTCCTATTTCTCTAGAAGAGCAGAAGTTTTTGCTCTTCTCTCCCTAGACTTGGTGTGAATTGACAGTCCTTGTAGTATTGACACCAAGTCCTTGAACGCCTATGCCAAAAAGATCACCAGCACTTTCATCTTCTATTCTCAACTCTGGACCTCATCAAGAGCAGTGTGTCCACCACAATGGGAGACCGTAATCATCTTCCTGGTTCTAACCGAGCAGGGAGGATGAAATAAAAGAGAATTTGGAAGGCTAGTGAAGATAGTAGAGGACTAGTTTACTGCTCACCAAACAAGATCTTTCCCTGGGATTGAAGCGAGATTTAAGAGCAAGGATCTAACAGCCTGTATTCAATTTTGATTTAGCCTAGATACTAACC
>NW_023209986.1:0-551 GCF_002007445.2 Ailuropoda melanoleuca
TTCCAAACCCCAATGGGAGTGGCCTTCAGATCCTTACTTCATCTTCACCCCTCCTCTCCCCTCATCTTTCTCACCTCATCTGCTGCTACTCTTCCCTCATTCACACCATTTCAGCCGTCATGGCCCCTTTTCTCTTTCCAAACACACCAGCCACCAGCCCTCCACAGGAGCGTCCTTCTTGCTGTTCTGTCTGCCTGGGAAGCTTTGCCCCAGGTGTCAACATGGCTATTTCTCTCACCTCATTCAAGCTGTTGCTCAGTTGTCACCTTCTCAGCGAGGTCTTCCCCACCACCTATTGAACATCGCAAATGTCCCTTCCCTCACCCCCACACTCCCAAGGCCCCTTTTCTGCTTAAATTTATCCCATAGTACTATCATCTTCCAACTTGCTCTGTTATTGCTTATTTTGTTTATTCTTAGCGTCTCCCCATTAGAACACAAATTCCACAAGGCAGAGATTTTTGGCTGCTTGGTTTATTAACATAAAACACTGAGGACAGAGCCTGGCATGCAGCAAGCAGTCAACAACTATTTCTTGAATGAGGAACTAC
>NW_023209987.1:0-551 GCF_002007445.2 Ailuropoda melanoleuca
TTCTCCAAAGAAGACATACAAATGGCTAACAGACACATGAAAAAATGCTCAACATCACTAGCCATCAGGGAGCTACAAATCAAAACCACAGTGTGATACCACCTTAGAGCAGTTAGAATGGCAAAAATTAACAAGGCAAGAAACAACAAATGGTGGTGAGGATGTAGAGAAAGGGGAACCCTCTAACACTATTGGTGGGAATGCAAGTTGGTACAGCCACTCTGGAAAACAGTGTGGCGGTCCCTCAAGAAGTTAAAAATAGAGCTACCCTATGACCCAGCAATTGCACTACTGGGTATTTACCCGAAAGATACAGACGTGGTGAAGAGAAGGGCCAGATGCACCCCAATGTTCATAGCAGCGTTGTCCACAATAGTCAACTGTGGAAGGAGCCGAGATGCCCTTCAACAGACGAATGGATAAAGAAGATATGGTCCATATTTACAATGGAATATTACTCAGCCATCAGAAAGAATGATCACCCAACATTTGCAGCAACATGGACGGGACTGGAGGAGATTATGCCAAGTGAAATAAGTCAAGCAGAGAAA
>NW_023209988.1:0-551 GCF_002007445.2 Ailuropoda melanoleuca
TTTGGGGTAAGAGCCGTGGGAGGGCTCCAAGCAGAGGTGGGAACTGCTCTTAGTTTTCAATGTCTGCTGTGTCATGAATACACAGAAGGGTAGCAGGGGTGGGATCAGGGCATCAGTGTGGGAGACCACTCGTGCACAAGTCTAGGCAAGAAGTAATGATGCTTGGGTCAGAGAGGCAGCAGGGAGGTGGGGAGAAGTGATCAGAGCTTGGAGCATTAAGGCAGAAGTATTTCCTGAAGGACAGGATATGAGGTGTGACAGCAAGAGAAGAGTCAAAATGACCCTTAGGGTCTGGTCTTGAACTACCAGAAGGAAGGAGTTGCCGTTACCCAACTCAGAGGAGACCGAAGTTGGAGCATGTTGCACGAGATGCCCTAGACATCTGGGTGCCGGTGACTATAGGAGGCAGGGCAGAGATGAGCTCACTGAGGCAGAGCCAGGCCTTGCACCTGAGGAGTCACAGAAGTGCTGAGCCGGCTAGAATGTCAAAAAGTCCACCACCTGACGAAGGCTGGCCTGGCGATGGAGAAGCTCTGTGCAGCTCTTGGGCA
>NW_023209989.1:0-551 GCF_002007445.2 Ailuropoda melanoleuca
TTGATGGGAGTTCTCTGTACCTCCTGGATCTGGATGTCTGTTTCCTTCACTAGACTAGGGAAGTTTTCAGCTCTTATTTCTTCAATTAAGTTTTCTGCCCCCTTTTCTCTCTCTTCTTCTTCTGGGACTCCCATGATATAAATGTTATTACATTTGATGGAGTCACTGAGTTCCCTAAGTCTATTTTCATGTTCCATAATTCTTTTTTTTCTCTCATGTTTAGCTTCATTATTTTCCCTTATTTTATCTTCTGTGTCACTTATTCATTCCTCTGATACCTCCATGCTTGTATTCATTGCACCCAGTCTATTTTGAATCTCAGTTATTGTATCTTTCATTCCTGATTGATTGTAACTCTTTTATCTCTGTGGTAAGAGTCTCCCTGATGTCTTCCATTCTTTTCCCAAACCCAACAAGTATCCTTATGACGGTTGCTTTAAATTCTCTATCAGGTTTATTACTTTTATCTGATTTGATTAGATCTCTGGCTGTGATCTTTTCTTGTTTCATTTGGGATGAATTCCTCTGTCTTTGCATTTTGGTCTAAGTCT
>NW_023209990.1:0-551 GCF_002007445.2 Ailuropoda melanoleuca
TTGCTACTCCGAAAAGAGGCATCTGAGAGGCCTTCGGAGCTATTTAGGTTAAGGCAAGTGCTCTAAGCACTCATTCATTCTGAAAGAATGGCCTAAGCAGTTGTCTTTGCTCGGCAAGGAGCTCTGCAGTCAGAGGTAGAAGTCAGTCCCTGCCCTTCCCTGGTGGGTCCGTGCATCTGCTAATTTACCTCGAGGCCTGGGAGCCTCGGGAGAGGAAGGGAAGTAGCGCCCAGGGCCCTACCTGGGACAGTGGGGCTCCCTAGAAGAAATGTGCCACTAACAGGGGCATTACTCAGCTCAGAATTTGCTCCTCGGTGGGCGGGCTGGGACTAGGCTGCTGCATTCCCTTTGGACCTGCCTCCCCCACTGAGGAAGGTACTTGTGGGATATGGCTGCATGTCAGCTGTTATGGACTGAATTGTGTCCCCTTCCCAAGCCCTAACCCCCACTATGACTGTATCTGGAGACAGGGTCTTTAACAGGGTCTTTAACAATAGGACTCTGGCCTTATAGGAAGAGGAAGATCTCTGTCTCTCTGTCTCTGTCTCTGT
>NW_023209991.1:0-551 GCF_002007445.2 Ailuropoda melanoleuca
TGAAGAAAGAATCCTTTGGTTGAAATGGTGCTCAGAGACTTTCTTGAATTTTCTTCATAGCTCCTGTCTCTTGATAGCTTTCTCTCATCCTTTCTCCCCCCCACTGACACATGATACTTTTCTGCCTGGTATCATCTCACTTGGCACTCAGTGCAACTAAATTTCTATCACACAGAAGCTACAGCATATCAAAGTCCAAATTTATATTGCTTTATCTTTGTTCCTTGTGTCTGAACCTTGGCCTAATAATCCACGGCACTAACTTCAACCACAGGGAAGATCAAGATGGGAATAAGGGTTGAGTTAGTGTTGTAAAAGATAAAAGAATCAAAAACAACACTGATAGTGACTTTCATTTCAAAGTTATCAATCTGTAGGTGGTTCTTATCTAAGCTGCAGTTGACCAGTTATTAAACTTAGATGTTTTGGTTTTATTTTGTTTTTACATATTTCATTGTTTGGGGAAACTAATTGTACTAATTGTTCTCTTTGCCATTGAAAATTCAATCTTGGGAATTACAATGGAAAGTATTATTTTAGATTTAAGTAGC
>NW_023209992.1:0-1666 GCF_002007445.2 Ailuropoda melanoleuca
AGTTGTGTCCCCCCCACCCTAAGTTTGAGGTGACTGACTAGATGTTTTCTATTTAAAAGTTGTTTCTATCAGCTGTGTTCAAAATGAAAGTGATTTCATATTCTGTAATTTTAGATTTATTTTTGAAATTTGGATCAAGAAGAATTGTTTAATAATTGCTTTCAGGAAGATCCTTCTTTTTTGGTGTTAAATTTTAACTAGAAGAATTATCTGTGTAACAGTTTTAAAACAATAATTGCTCACTTTGTGTTTTCGGTGTTAAATTTTAACTAGAAGAATTATCTGTGTAACAGTTTTAAAACAATAATTGCTCGCTTTGTTTGTGTTTTCATTGCTCTGAGGGGCTCATGTTCAATTCCTAAATTAATAATCTCCTGTGGGAAATTTCAGTCTTTTTGTAAATTTGTGTAGCTATTTGCTAATAATATTCTCTTGCATGCATTTAGTCCATGAAAAGGTAATTATAACTTTCTGTTGGTAAATCTAGCTTTTTATATTAGGATTAAATAGTAGGCTGAAAGTATACAAAAGTTACCAAATCATATTCTTTAAGAAAATTAAAAATTTTTTTATTTATTTGTGAGAGAGATGGAGAGAACAGGAGTAGGAGGGAGGGGCAAAGGGAGAGGGAGAAACTCAGCAGGGAGCCTGATGCAGGGCTAGATACCAGGCCCTAGAGATTATGACCTGAGCTGAAGGCAGAGGCTTAACTGACCCAGCCACCCAGGCACCCCCAAATCATTTTCTTTTCAATCAAAATTAATCAGGTTATTGCAATTTTTGAGTGATATATAATGGCATATGAGTATTTTTNAGTGATATATAATGGCATATGTGTATTTTTGAATTTTCTCCAGATTTATTGAGGTATAATTGGCAGGTAACTGTGTAAGTGTAAGGTATACCTGTATTAATTTAATACAATTTTATATTGTAAAATGATAATAGTGTTAATAACTCTTTCACCTCACATAATTATCATTTCTTTTTTAGCAACTCTCTTGGCAACTTCCAAATGTATCAGAAAGTTTTGTTAATTGTAATCAGCATTCTATACTTTAGACCCTCAGAACTTAGTAGTCCTATAACAGGAAGTTTGTACCCTTTGGCCTACCACCAGTCTGTAAATTTGTTTTTTTGAAGATCCCACTGTAAGTCAGATCATACAGGACCTGTCTTTCTGTGTGACTTATTTCACTTTGCATAATTCCCTCAAGGTTCATTCATGTTGTCACAAATGTCAGGGTATCCCTCTTTTTTGTGGCTAAAAATATTCCCTTGTCAATACATACCACATTTTTTAAGTCCCTTGATCCATTGATGGACACTTAGGTTGTCCGTGTCTTGGCTATTGTAAATAATGCTGCAGTAAACATAGGCGTCCAGATGCCTCTTTGATATAATGATTTCATTTTCCTCANCTCTTTGAGATAATGATTTCATTTTCCTCAGATATGTTCCCAGAAATGGGATTACTGGATCATATGATAGTTCTATTTTAAGTTTTTTGAGGAACCTCCACAGTGTTTTGCATAGTCGCTGTACCAGTTTACAGTCCCATAATGGTGTACAAGGATTCCCTTTTCTGTACATCATTGCCAGTGGTATCTCTTGTCTTTTGATGAAAGCCATTTTAACAGGTGTGAGGTGATGGGTATATCGTTGT
>NW_023209993.1:0-551 GCF_002007445.2 Ailuropoda melanoleuca
TGCAATAGATTTTTGTATCTCGATTTTGTATCCTGCAACTTTACTGAATTTTTTTTATTAGCTCTAAGAGTTTTTTTGGTGGGCCCTTTAAGGGCTTTCCATATATAAAATCATGTCATCCATGAATACTGACAGTTTTACTTCTTCTTTTCCAATTTTGCTGCTTTTTATTTATTTTTATCACCTTATGGGTCTAGCTAGGGCTTCCAATACAATGTTGAATACAAGTGGCAATGTGGCATCTTTGGTCCCTCATCCTAGAGGAAAGGCTTTTAGCCTTCCATCATTAAGTGCAATGTTAGCTGTGGGCTTGTCATATATGGCCTTTATTATGTTAATGTTTGTTCCCTTTATACCCACTTTGTTGAGAGTTTTTATCATTAACGGATTTTGAATTTTGTCAAATGCTTTTCCTGCATCTTTTGAGATGATCATGTGATTTTTATCCTTCATTTTGTTAATGTGGTGTATCATGTAGATTTAATTACAGGTATTGAACCATCCTTTCATCCCTGGAATAAATTCGTCTTGGTCATGTGTATGATCCTTTT
>NW_023209994.1:0-551 GCF_002007445.2 Ailuropoda melanoleuca
TGCTAATTGTCCCCGAAGGGTGAATTCAGCCTTGATGAGACCCATTAACAAAGATGGTATATGTGCATAGCTCTTGAGCAGCCTCAGGAGCAATGGTTACTTCAAATCCTTCCTGGGTGGGGTATCCACCCATTTAGCTTAGATGTCACCTGGGCAGGCCGAGGATAACTGATCCATCCTTTAAGCTCTCTAGTTCGTAATGTGTAGCCATGCTAACCAATCATCGTTCTCTTTTGAGCTCTCCAAGAACTGCAGCAAGTTGGAATGTAACCATATTTGGATACAGGGTCTTTAAAAAGGTAATTTAGTTAAAATGAGGACACAATCCAATATGACTGGGGTCTTTAAAAGAAGAATAAATTTGGGGTGCCTGGGTGGCTCAAAGTTAGGCATCTGACTCTTGATTTTGGCTCAGGTCATGATCTCAGAGTTGTGGGATTGAGGCCCGTGTTGGCCTCCATGCTCTGTGCAGAGTTGGCTTGGGTTTCTCCCTCTCTCTCTGCCCCTCCCCCAACTCACACATGTTCTAAATAAATAAATAAATAAATAAA
>NW_023209995.1:0-551 GCF_002007445.2 Ailuropoda melanoleuca
TGCTTTACAAGTACTTGAAAATTAATGAAATAAAAAAAACAGGAAAGAGTTGAAAGAAAAGTCTCTTCCAAATTATCTGCATGATCAAAGTAGATAACAAAACTAACAATTTTAAATGGATGATAATATAGAAATCAATTATCTTAATATTAGTCTTGGTTTTGAATTTCCCTTTGAACACAAGTGGGTTTGGTGGTCTGGGAATGTTCAACCTTTCAAATAAAGTATTGGAACCAAGTGGAGGAATGTCACCCAGACTTCCCATCCCACACCTGTGGGCAGAACCATCTTTTACTTAGCTGTGCAGTGAACAGTACATCGGTTACTCCAATTTGCAGTGACTTGCCATGAGTCTTTCAACCCACATCACTGCTGGCTTATTCTATTGCTTTCCTCCTTCTAGTCCTTCCAGTCTTCCTTTCTTGAATGCTTTTCCGTCAACAGCTGAAGTTAGGATATTCACATGGCCCTGATAAAAAGTGCTCACTGCTAAGGTCCAGAGCTTCAGTTAGTTGAGTCCCCCTGCTCCCCAATATTGCTTTAGGCTGACC
>NW_023209996.1:0-2062 GCF_002007445.2 Ailuropoda melanoleuca
AGCATTTCACTTTCCTATGTACTTTACATAATGTACCTGGAAGAAGTTGGCCACTGGCATTGCACACATGCTAATCTGATTGCTCTTTTAATTCCTGGAGTGCACTTCGGGGTCTTGGTAAAGGGAAGGGAGAGACCAGTGGCTTTGTTTCAGATGATCATCCTGAAACAGGTCAGGTCAGGTGCCAAGACCTGGATCATAAGGAGATGTTCCTGTGGTTGAGACGAATGGCCCAAGTTTGATTTTTTTTACATCAGTTATGATCCTGTTTCATTTTTCTTTCTCCTTCCCAAGTTTATGGAGACACAGGCATGGAATGCATTTCCATTTTCCCCCCCTAGAATTGATCTGTTTTCTGATTGCTTCCCTGTCTCATATTCTCTTGTGTCCACAGAACCTGTTTTTCCCGGGAAATGCGAACTGTATGTTTATAAGTGAAAATGTTAATACATTAAATGATGAACCGTAAAGCATGACTTCTATTTTTTTTAATTTATTTAAACTAAAAATAAAACCCACCTTACCTCTATTTCCCACCACCCACCCCCCACTTCTGGCAACCACCAATCTTTTTTTTTTAGGTTATTTTACAGTAACACACTGTCAGCAATTTCTGCTGCATCATGGGCAGTAAGAATGGCACTTACTGAGAATTCCCTAAGTGCTGGAGAATGTGTTACCACATCAGAAAACAATGACTCATTAAATTCTTGCAGTAACTCTGCAAGGCAGGGAGCCCGGATGAAACGGGCTCAGAAGTTAAATACTTTTCTCAGGAGCACACAGGTAGTAAGTGAAATGGGTTTTTATCTGATACTAAAGCACATTCTTGTTCTCTCTGTCATGGGCGTATAAATAAGGTATAATTTCCACACGAATATATGGATGGCATGTGTAGTAATTCCTCTAAGAGTTAGAAAACTGACGGTATCGCCCTCCTCAACCAGATCCACTTGGCCGTGTGCGTTCAGTAACTTCTCCAATATTTTTGGGTGCATGATTTTGTGTTTTTTGTTGTTTTTATTTTTTATTTTATTATTTTTTTAAGATTTTATTTATTTATTCGACAGCGATGGAGACAGCCAGCGAGAGAGGGAACACAAGCAGGGGAAGTGGGAGAGGAAGAAGCAGGCTCACAGCAGAGGAGCCTGATGTGGGGCTCGATCCCATAACGCTGGGATCACGCCCTGAGCCGAAGGCAGACGCTTAACCGCTGTGCCACCCAGGCGCCCCTTNTTTTTTGTTGTTTTTAAAAATTAAATTTTCTGTAGATCCTAAATTACCTTAGTTTCCTCTGGGCTAGTTTTTCTGTTTACCTCACCTATTGCAGACTTTGATTAAATGGTGATATGCAGTTGCATGTTGCAGTTTAAGATGAAGAGTCTCATACCAGAAGCCCTGGGTCTCTTGGTTTCATCTCTTTAGAGAAGAATCCTCCAGTATTTTGCCTGGAGACAATTTCTGGTTGTGGAGGATGGTGGACGCTCCACATGGAGACCACAGCCCTTCCCCTTTCCAGCCTGACTTTGTCCCCATATACTGCCAGGCTGACCCCCCTGCTGCCCCCAGCTCCTTTTAAGACATTTTTTCCTAATAGGCTATACATATACAGAACTTCAGAATTTTAAAAAATGAGGGATTCAGTACGGGGTTTTCCACCTGCCCATTTCCTACCCTCTCTGCTTAACCACTACCACTACTGGTTTATTCTTCATGAGATCCTTTATGCATATATAAGCTAGTACAAAGATATTTTTCTCCCCTTTTTACACAAGGGGTGTGTATACACCCAGGGTACTCTAGACTTTTTAGACTCAGGATCCTTTTACGCTGTTAAATTTTTGAGGCCTCTAAAGAGCTTTTTATTTTTTATTTTATTTTTTAAAAAGATTTTATTGGGGCACCTGGGTGGCACAGCGGTTGGGCGTCTGCGTTTGGCTCAGGGCGTGATCCCGGCATTATGGGATCGAGCCCCATGTCAGGCTCTTCCACTATGAGCCTGCTTCTTCCTCTCCCTCTCCCCCTGCTTGTGTTCCCTCTCTCGCTGGATGTCTCTATCTCT
>NW_023209997.1:0-149 GCF_002007445.2 Ailuropoda melanoleuca
GTGGTTTTGATTTGAATTTCCCTGATGGCTAATGATTTTGAACATTCTTTCATGTGTCTGTTAGCCATTTGCTTGTCTTCATTGGAAAAGTGTCTGTTCATATCTTCTGCCCATTTTTTGATTTGTTTATTTGTTTCTTGTGTGTTGAG
>NW_023209997.1:306-532 GCF_002007445.2 Ailuropoda melanoleuca
TTTTATCCTGATAAAGTCCCATAAGTTCATTTTATCTTTTGTTTCTCTTGCCTTTGGAGATGTGTCATGAAAAAGGTTGCTGTGGCCGATGTCATGGATGTTGTTGCCTATGTTCTCCTCTAGGATTTGATGGATTCCAGTCTCACATTGAGGTCTTTCATCCATTTGGAGTTTATTTTTGTGTATGGTGTGAGAGAGTGGTCAAGTTTCATTCTTTTGCATGTAG
>NW_023209997.1:611-691 GCF_002007445.2 Ailuropoda melanoleuca
TCAAAGAGTCGAGGGTCCATTTCTGGGTTCTCTACTCTGTTCCATTGGTCCATGTGTCTGTTTTTGTGCCAGTACCATGC
>NW_023209998.1:0-551 GCF_002007445.2 Ailuropoda melanoleuca
TTCGTTGGTTAGGAACTCATGTGAGTGTGGGGGACCTTCAGCCACAGCATTTTTGGCAGAATATCTAGAGACAAGGGGTAAAACCCCCACTGCTTGTGTCTAAGAACCTCTTCCCATTTCCAGAGTGAGAGGGTTAATGGCCAAAGACTGTTTCCCTGGTTATGTGCAGTAGGCACAGTACTGTGAAAAGAGCCCTGCTTGGGTATCAGACTCACTGACCTGGGTTTAAACCCTGACTGTTACTGACTGTGTAGCCCTAGGAAAATGCCTTGATCTCCCTGAGTCTGTTTCCTTCTATGCAAAATTGGAGATAAAATACCTACCCTGCAAGAATTATTGTGAGAATTGAAGATATAAACTTTTTCATGTTTCCCATGGAGTAGAAATTCATAGCCAATAATAGCTGTTATAAGTATTCATAATTATTATTACTACTGGTATTAATTTATCATCTCCCTCTCCTATCATTTCCTCCGGAGGCTTTCTTGCAAATTCTCCAGTGATAGGTGAGTTCTGAGGAACATTCTGTTTCTTCTTTTCTTTTCAGGTGG
>NW_023209999.1:0-551 GCF_002007445.2 Ailuropoda melanoleuca
GGATTGGTACGTGACTATCTTCCCCATTCCCACCGCCTTTTCTACCTCTGCCTCAGGCTCTGTCTCCCTGCTCCAAAACTGGCAGCAGACCACAAAACTAAGGGAAGAAGGCAGGGCTTCATTTTCTTTTATTCTCCGAGTTTCATTTGTAGTTCATTTCATGCTGTACTTTTAAGGAATCCCCCCTCCTCCCCCCCTTTTTTTTTATACCATTTAATCAACCAGGAGATCTTAGAAAGCTGATACCCTTATAGATTTAAGGTTTTGACCATGGACTTGTTGCAAACCAGAAAGATGCAGGCATTTGTTGAACTCGGGCCTGAGAAGGTTTTACATTAGAAGTGTTTAGAGAATGTAATAAACTTTCTTAGAATACACGTGGTATGTTGATTTATAAGGCATTTGAAGACCGTGTTTGTCTTCTCGCCCACCAACATGTATTTCTCCACTTTGAACCTGCCCCAGAACTTGTCCCTGTTATGTAATGTGCTGATTTCTGCTTTCATGTAGCTGATTAGTCCTTCCAGCGTTCCTTGATGCTGCCTGTTTGC
>NW_023210000.1:0-551 GCF_002007445.2 Ailuropoda melanoleuca
CCAGGATTCTGCTAAAGCTTTCCCTTCTTCATAGCTGATCACCCGTTCCATATGCAGGTCTTTCTTATTTCCAACCAACATAATGGGAATCTGGACTTTCCCCACCATATCCAATAACTTGCCATGGATAACTTTAATCACTTCAAAACTTTTTATTGATGTGACTGAATAAACAAGAATATAGCCATTAATGTCTATGGAATATGTCTGAGGAAATATGGAATATTCATCCTGTCCAGCTGTGTCAACTACCTGAAGATGATATTCTTGCCCATTTACTGTAATCAGCTTTGTGAATGTGTTCTCTATTGTAGGATCATATGAATCAACAAACTGGCCTTCCACAAACTGAATAGTCAAAGATGATTTCCCGACGCTCCGGTAGCCCAGGATGGCGATCTTACGGGACTTGGACGGCGGCATCTTGACCCCGCCGGGCCCCGAACCGCATCAAGGGCTCTGGCGGCGGCGGCGGCGGCAGAGCAAGGAAGGAGGGCTCGCGCCGGGGCGGCGGGCGGGCGGCGAGGACCAGCGCGGGACTCCCGGGCGGC
>NW_023210001.1:0-551 GCF_002007445.2 Ailuropoda melanoleuca
GAGAGAACAAGCAGGGGGAGCTGCAGGCAGATGGAGAGGGAGAGACAGACTCCCTGCTGAGCAGGGAGCCCAATGCGGGACTTGATCCCAAGACCCTGGGATCATGACCTGAGCTGAAGGCTGACGCTTAATGACAGAGCCACCCAGGCACTTGAGCATTTTATGTGATTCCATTTTGTCTTCTTTTGTAGGATATCAGTTATATTACTTTTTTAAAAAACTTTTTTAGTAGCTGTCCTAGACTTTGCAATATAATAACTAATACAAGCCACTTTCAAATAGTGAAAAAAATTATATATATAATAACAAAGTAATCCTAATTCCTCCCATATATCCCTTGTATCATTGCTGTCACTCATTTCACTTATATAATAAGCATGCATAAACATATATGTACATAAGCATAAATAATTTAATATATTATTATTATTTTGAACAAATTATTATTTGTTAGATCAGTTAAAAATTTAAAAAGTTAAGTTTTTTATTTTACCTTGACTTATTGCTTCCCTGATGGTCTTCCTTTCTTTACGTAGGTCTGAGTTTTTGAC
>NW_023210002.1:0-551 GCF_002007445.2 Ailuropoda melanoleuca
ATTTTCATCTGTTCATCTGTTGGTGCAAATTTGGGTTGTATCCATGTAAAGAAAGATGTCTCTGTTTTTATCTACTGCAACCCTCGATTTCACTTCCACCGCCACCTGTTGTGGGTCCTCCCACACCAAGCCTTCTGCGACACCAGCTGGGTGCCCTACGGGTTCACTCAGTCTGACCCTGTCTACCTGGAGACGGCTCAGACCCAGTACGCAGGTCAAGGGCTCGGTCCCCGAGACCGCCCCCTCCCCACTGGAGACACCAATCTCAAGCCCACACTGTCCCCTCTGCTTGTGTCCGATCGGCTATAGATCAGGGGTTCCCACAACCCCCTCCTCCGGCTGGATTAATTTGCTAGAGCGGCTCATGGAACTCGGAAGACTAGATTACCAGTTTATTATAAAAGGATACAACTTGGGAACAACAGCCAGATGGAAGAAATGCATGGGTGAGGCGTGGGGAGCGGGTGAGGAGTTTCCACACCCTCTCCTGGGGACCACTCTCCCCCAGTTCCATGGGATCACCAGCCCAGAAGCTCTCTGATTCCCCCACC
>NW_023210003.1:0-2346 GCF_002007445.2 Ailuropoda melanoleuca
GGCTCCTTGCTCAGTGAGGAGCCTGCTTCTCCCTCTGCCTACTGCTCCCCCTGCTTGTATTTTTTTCTCTCCTTTCTCTCTCTGACTAATTAAAAAAAATCTTTAAAAAAATTTGGATCACACATTTTTAGCAAGAGTATGACTGAAGTGGCCCTCTACTCATTGCATCCTATCATGTGACCTACAATTTTGTTTGTCCCATTGTTGGTGATGTTAATGTTGATCACTGGAGGTAGTATCTGCCAGGTTTCTCCTCTGGACTGTTAACTTTCTACTTTACAATTCATTAGTATTTTATGCAGAAGTGCTCTGAGACATGTAACTATCTCCTTTCTCAGACACTCTGTGCCAGGCCACCTCTTCCACAGATTTACTGCCCCTACAGGCTCTGAANGGGCTCTGAAAACCCATGCTGGGCTGTTCTTTCCCTTCAGTCTGTGATACCACATTCTATGTTGTTGACCTTTCCGGGATGTTCCAACACTGTGCAGGGCGGCTCTCCCACATTTATGCCTTCCCCATTCTCTCCAGGCTCCAACACCTCACTGTGGGCCACCACAGTTCCCTCTTCCTATTTCTGTGCTTTTGAACTGAAAATTTGGGAATAGAAAGAAGAAAGGGGGAAAGGGCTCCATTAGTCTTTTATACTCAACTTGTCAAGCTTTACAAAGCAAAGGATCTGATTGGAATCGCATTGAATCTATGAACAATTTATAGGGAAAAGACATTTAGAATACTGAGTTTTCCAAACAATATTTTGATTGATTAACTCTCATTGTTTAAAAATGTTTCTATAAAGGTCTTGCAGATATTTTCTTAGATTTATTTCCAGTTATTTGATACTTTTGATCCCAATTATAAATATTTAAAAATCAATTTCATTTCCTGTTTGTTGCTAGCTTATAGAAATCAAATTATTTTGCATATTGAGTTTAAATTCACCCGTCTTGCTGAACTGTCTTATTACATCGTTTCTCACAGTTCTGGAGGCTGGGAAGTCCAAAATCAAGGCACTTGAAGATTCAGTGTCCAGTGAGGGCCTGCTTCTGGTTCATGGATGCTGGTCTTCCTCCTGCTTCCTCTTAAGGCACAGGGCCAGGGGAGCTCTCTCAGGACTCCTTTATAAGGGCACTAATCCCATTCATGAGGGTTCCAGCTTCATGACTTAATCACTTCCCAAAGCCCCCACCTCCAAATACTATTACATTGAACATTAAGATTTAACACATGAAGTTGGGAGTGAGGGGACAGAGATATTCAGTCTATAGCAATGCTGTTCCTTGTTCTCGGCCATGTAGGCTTCCTCAACATGGCTGCTTGCTCCATGAGGACAAGAAGGAGAATTTTGCTGCAGAGAGGGCTGAGTCCTCTTTTAAGGGTTTTACCAGCTTTAGTCAGGCATACATTGAATAACACCTCAAATAACGTAGAGGTAAATATTGCCAAGAGAATACTGAAAGAGAAGATTAGGAAGGGGAACTCTAGATCTGTAATGGATATCAAAACATATTTTCTAAAGAAGTTAAAATAGTAGAGGACTGACACAAGAAGAAGACTACCAGTCAACTGAACAGAACACAAAACCCAGAAACAGAAAAAACTATACCTGAGAATTTAATAACGGTGAAGTGGAATTTTAAAATAGGTGAGAAAAGATGGATTCGGTATGACAAGCAAAGAACTATCTTTTATTTTTTTATTTTATTTTTTTTTAAAGATTTTATTTATTTATTCGACAGAGATAGAGACAGCCAGCGAGAGAGAGAACACAAGCAGGTGGAGTGGGAGAGGAAGAAGCAGGCTCATAGCGGAGGAGCCTGATGTGGGGCTTGATCCCATAATGCCGGGATCATGCCCTGAGCCGAAGGCAGACGCTTAACCGCTGTTCCACCCAGGCGCCCCATATTTTCTTGACAGTTCTTAAAGTTGGAGCAACTGGGTTAGGCATCTGACTCTTCATTTCAGCTCGGGTTATGATGTCAGGTCCTGAGATCAATTCCAGCTCTCCCCAGCCCCTGCTCTGCACTTGGGGTTGAGCCTGCTTAAGATTCTCCTCCCTCTCCCACTCCCGCGGCCCCCGCCCCACCATTATCTCCCCCATTCTCTCTGAAACACCTCCCCCATCAAAACAAAAAGCAAAAAACCTTATATATTGCACCACGCTCCAAAATAAATCTTGGACTGATTAAAGATTTAATTGGGAAGTAGCAGCAGAAAATAAAAGCAAAGAAAATGTAAACATAAGGCTGGGCCAAATGGGAGGATTAAGAGGCACGCAGAAACGCGTTTTCATTTCACCTGGAGAACGTGCATAGTTTTCCCCTCATAAGTTTGCACTTGATGATA
>NW_023210004.1:0-551 GCF_002007445.2 Ailuropoda melanoleuca
AAAAAAAAAGATCAGGGGCACCTGGGTGGCTCAGTCTGTTAAGCATCTGCCTTCAGCTCAGGTCATGATCCCAATGTCCTGGGATCGAGCCCCACGTCGGGCTCCCTGATCAGCAGGGAGCCTGCTTCTCCCTCTGCCCCTCCTCTTACTCGTGCTTTCTCCCTCTCTCTCTAGCAAATAAATAAAATTTTTAAAAAAGACATTGTACTTTTAAAGGAAGAGGGAGAAGGAACATACATAGGACAACTATACCTCATCTTTGCCCCCAAAGAGAGCCTGATGCTGAAGATGGTCAGGACTTGCCTACCTAAGCATGTGGCGGAGAAGACAAGTGCACAGAGCACAAAAACATGGGCCAAGGCTGAACACTTACAGGAGTCCACACTGCACATTAATGCATTGGCAGAACATTTCCCAAAAGGGACTAAAAACCTCATTTCAGGGACACTGCTCTTTCAAGGTGTCGGAGATCCAACCACAACCATCCACTCTGACTCCTGACCCTTCCCCCACCTGCTGGGGCCTTGTCCACACCCACCTAACAAACACCC
>NW_023210005.1:0-551 GCF_002007445.2 Ailuropoda melanoleuca
ATATTAGTGTGTGTGGAGTATTCAGAAGGGCTGGCCCGAAGTAAACCCTGGAGCCATGCATGCAGGTATTGTGATGCCCATTTGACAGGTGAGGGGACAGAAATTCATGAACAATTATGCATTCGCCCATGCAAATGGTAAACCAGTAAAAGGTGGAGCCAAGGGTCAAAGCCAGGTCTCTCCGACGCCAGCACCCACACTCTAAACCACCAACCAGTCAGCCTGAAGCCAAACAGCATGAGCCACAGACATGATTAACAAGACAGCAGGTTTTATACACATCAGGTCCCCTAGGAGACCACAGGCACAGCCAAGGGTGAGCAGTGAGACCATAACACTTCATTCTGCCTCCGCCTCCACCCCAGCCCAGAAGCCCAAGAAACATCTTGCAGGCCCGCGGCATGGTCCTGCAACACGCCAGGGGCAGGCCGAGGCAGACACGGGGTAGCAGAGAGCAGCCTGCCAAGGATTTGGGCAGGCAGCTGCTCACGTCAGACGGGAAACCAGACACTGCATCTTCTGATGGGAGAACACAGCAGCGCCTCTGGCCC
>NW_023210006.1:0-552 GCF_002007445.2 Ailuropoda melanoleuca
TGGCTGTGTTCCCTCTCTCTCTGGCTGTCTCTCTCTCCATCAAATAAATAAAATCTTAAAAAAAAAAAAAAAGAAAGAATATAATTCATCTTTTTCTTCTTTGTTTCTGTCTTTAGTGCTTTGAAAGTCCAACACTACGCTCTACTCCAAGGTTATGTAATTATTTACTTATATTTTCTTCTAGCTCTTTTATAGTTTCATCTTTTACCTTGTTTTAATCCTTCTGGACCAAATAGTTAGCCATTTATTTCAGGACTATTTATAAATTATCCTTTCCTCTCTGATTTGACATGCTAAATTCATATATTCTTTTGCCTGTTGTTTTTCTCTGTTTTCTGCTTCACTGATCTGACCCTTCGAATTGTTCTTCAACTGTTTAACTATATGGCTTCATAATATATTTCAACATGGAGTTAACGGATTCCTGTCTTTATTCCTCTGGGTTTCTTTGTGTATGCTCATATAAACTTCAGAAATATTAGCCTGAAATTATTTAGAAAAATTCTGTTAGAAATTTTGGTGTGAATTGCCATAAATTTATAGATTTCTTTT
>NW_023210007.1:0-552 GCF_002007445.2 Ailuropoda melanoleuca
AAAAAAAAAATCAGTTCATGTTCCCTCATGTAGTGTAAATGTATGTCATCATGTGACTTCTGTCACCATCTTTTGTTCATTTGATTTTTGGTTTGTCAGATATTTTTCTTTTTTAGCATGAATATTGTAGTGCTTTTTGATTCTGTGTTTTTGTCATTTTATTCTTGGTACATATTCCCATTAACTGCAAACAGCAACTTAGGTCTAATCTATGGTTACTGAAAGTCATACATTTTTTTAATATTTAAACTTAAGATACCTTTGTCAGAAAATAACAAGCAATATCTTTTCTGGAATTTTGGCTATTCCTAGTTGTTCAGAATATCTGTAAAATAACAATTTTAAATAGTAAAACATATAGCCTTAATTTTGATGATGGTCATTTTTATTGTTGTTAATATTTAGGTCAAAAATTACACTTAAAAAAGATTGTATTTGCTATAATCTCTGTAATCAGAGCATTTTGAATTCCTTTTATGTCCTTAAGAAATTGGTTTACTTCTGCATAGATCTAATAATAGATATTAAGACCCTATTGGAGATTTGTAACTT
>NW_023210008.1:0-552 GCF_002007445.2 Ailuropoda melanoleuca
AAAAAAAAAGCCCAATTTTCACAAAATCCTGATTTCCTGTTTTGGTGAGGGAAAGGGACTAAGAAGACTGATCTCTTTTCTGACACCTTTTTCACAAATGTGGAAGCTGACCTACTGATAACCTTGATATACTAAGATTTATTACCTAAATATTTACCATTTTAATATCCAATATTAATTTTATTTGCTTTGCAGTTGTGGCCATGCTTCAGCTATATAATTTTCCCCTCTTTGTATTCACCTTTTGTCATTTCTGCATAGACCAATATAAGATATTTTATTTGAGAAGGTTAGTTTAACGGTGAAAGTTAACAATAAATACACTATTTGTAAATAAATGTCTAATGTTTGATCTTTTGACCTATTGTAATATAAACCCACCAATTCCTTTTCCCTTGTAATTTCCATCCTCTGCTGGAAGATTTGCAAATATGTTATTGATGTACTTATAACATAAACAAATCAGTAGGGTGGTAAGGACTGAAATATCATTTGTACAGCCCTACATTGCCCAGAACAACCTGTATACCAGTTCTTCTACATAAAAAAAAA